>NC_136496.1:23107650-23182650 GCF_053919585.1 Euprymna scolopes | reverse complement strand
ATAAATTAATATATAATGCTCATCTCAAAAAATGAATTCCAATTAAGGAATAATATATATATATATATATATATATATATATATATATATATATATATATATATATATATATATAACTTCTTTTTTGTTAAAACATAAGAAAAAATTATGTACAAAACTAAAAGAAAAAATAAAATAAGAGATACCGAAAGAATTGCAACAAAACCAAGTGAGCAAAATAGCCATAAATAAAAATGGAAGAAAAGTGCGACAGCGAGGAATAATTCACGATGCTCGTACGATGTGAACGGTTGTTTCCCGTTTTAGAGCAACACAAATTAAGATGCAAACGTCTGCGGGATGAATAAATAAGACAATTTGACATGCAGAGATTTAGACGTCACATTCATTTTTCTAATTCCGGATATTACGCAGTTGGCATCCGATTTTTAAAAGAGTTCACCAATATCATCTACTATATCTACAAAATGTTGATAATAAAATGTATGAATAAAAAATCAAAAAGGCTTTAAAAAAAACAAACGAAAACGTTTCTCTCAAAAGCACATATGTTCGAAAGATCCTTCGATCTTCTTCTTCGGCACATAAACATTCATATTAAAAGTCTACATTTTACACTGGAAATTATCAAAAGGAACTTATTAATATACTCAGTCAAGGACATGTAAGCGACTAAAATAATGTTTATTAATTTGCATATTCTTGAAGTATATTACTTTAATTTATTTATTAATTAATTAATTTATGGAATCTTATAAAATGATCGGTTATTTAACTGTTATGCAAATATATATTTATGCATAATTTATCCATTTTACATAATCAAGTAACCTTTAGTATGCCAACATTATAGCACACACAAATGATTATATATATATATATATATATATATATATATTTATATATATATATATATATATATATATATATATATATATATATATATATATATATATATATATATATATATATATACACTCAGGCTATGGAAATCCCTTTTTTTCCCAAGACTGGAATACTGTTGTCGCCTGTGGTCTCTACAATAAGTAACATAAATCTGCAAATTAGAAGTACCAGAGAACATTCACCAGCAAAATATGTGGAGTAGACCGGATGAATTACTGCAAGAGGCTGGGGGAGCTGCAACTGTAGTCACTGCAACGGCGGAAAGAACGATATATTATCATCTACATACGGACAAGCTTGGTAGAAAGGGTCCCAAATTCAACAATATTAGAAATAACCCACTAGCGGCGAGACAGGCTTTTCAAGTCCATCATCCACCATATCTGGACCTACAGTGGTAGAACACTCAACTCCATTCCAGCTGCAATAAGATATATTAGGAGAGTGTCAAAAAACAACTGGACATCTGGCTGGAAAAGATACCTGACCACCCACCAACACGAGGCTAACCTAGCCCCGACCTCAATCGTATAGTCGACTGGCCCTCTGTATGAAGTGGACAGCCTGGGTGTCATTAACTGACGGATTAACACAAACTACAAATTATATATATATATATATATATATATATATATATATATATATATATATATATTATATATAATAATAATATATATATATATTATATATAATAATAATAATAATAATAATAATAATAATATATGTATATATGGTAAAACTGGTAATTAGTAAAAACTTGAAGCGAGTTCTCAATACTATTGCAGAGCAAATATGCGTTTTATTTTTTTATTACCTTTTTATCTGTTTGGCTACATATGTTTCAGATTTTGGACCATGTTTACGATCTAACAGCCTTGTCAGGCCTCGCAGAAGTGGTTGTTAGTCATTGTAAAAAATTGTTTCTAAAAAAAAGAGAAAGAAAGAAAAGGGGAGAGGCGGTTGTTGACAATATTTCAGTTTTGAATGTTAAAGATACATTCGATTGTATTGTGTGGGGGGGAGGGTAGCAGATTCAGGCACGGAACATCCGAGATGAAAGTATATTTATGGTAATTGAGCAACGAAAAGGCATATGTGTTTTATTTTCATAATAAATCCTTAAGGTGCAATGCATGGAATTAGTGATACACGGAGGGTTTATATATACACATGACATTCACTCTTGCTAGTTAATATAGCAGATCGTATAATATTTCTTCTTAAGTGTTAATGTTATTATTATTCAATGGAAAGTCTTATATTAAAATAAATTCGATTGACTATTACTTATTTTTCTTTGATGTGTTTTGTTTATGAGTTAATGTGATAAAGTCCATAATAAAATATTCACTTCTCTGTAGAAATCTTTTCGTGGTTTAAACTACATTGATGTGGAAACTGACAATATAAACGTATATAAAGTACTAAAGATATCTACTTATCATGACTGCTGGGTGAGGGGACGGTCAGAGAATTCTTCCCCCGGGTATTCAATAAAGAGTTCTGTTCGAAATTCTATACATATTCTGTAGTTCGGCAGAAAGATTACAGAATTCGACAAGGTAGACCTGAAGAAGCTTTCAGGTTTCATCGACCGAAACGTTGTGAAAATAACTCTGACGTTGATAACAGTATCCCTTATAACATAAGTAATACAATTGCGAATCATTGTCCTAAAACAAATAAAGGATCATTAATACATACTTTTTCAAACATATCTCAATCCCATAATCGATTAATATTTTAGCATGCATTATATTAATGTAAAATACATAGAAAAATGTCTTAGTGAATTCCACTATGATAAGCGCAACATTTATTTAGTATTATATTATCATTAATTTCTGGTTTATTTTTATTAGATCTATTTAAAGGCATCTCGCAAAATGGCTGTCTGCTTGAGTCAGCAGTTTATATTGTACAGAAACTGAAGAGATTGGTTGTGAATTACAGGAGAATTGTAACGTATGCACTTAAATAGGATTTTATAAAAACAGGGCTCGTTGGAAAATGAGTCTGTGAAGATGCTTGAAAATGATCCCTTCAAAAGGAATTATTAAACGTCTACATTTTACCCGACTCGCTGAAATCCGAATAAAGAATAACTTAACAATCTGTTCAGTATGTATTTAATTGATTTGCAATTAAAAACATTTAAATCCCCTCTGGGTAAAAACTTTGTTTTGGTTTTCGAGGGTCTACAATAAGTTTCCACACCTTTTCATATGGCCAATTTTATTGATAATACACATGTGAAACTCTAGTCGCATGTGAAAGAATCTCCTTTGGTTGCAATGCACTAGCTGTATCGTTCCAACAACTTTAGCCAATGAGCATCTTACGTAGCCACTTTTCTATTCTCAATTGTCTAATAACGACAGTCTGTAAGGTTTCCTTGAGCTTAGGGAATAACTAAGCAATAGGGAGCAAAATCTGGAATATGGGGAGGGTCAGAATCTGTATTAATGTCCCTCCTGGTCGAAGATTTTGTGACAAGGATGGAGTTTTGGACTGGTGCATTTGTGCAAATCTCCCGCTTCTTGAATTCTTCGCGAATAATTGTGTGCATACGTCCCACACGTTGCACTTATTGGATCTATAGACAACAAAACGCAACTTATCAATGAAACTGTTCATTTGTCTCATAAACTCTAATGTTCTAATTTTTTTACTCCTCCAACGCCTCTTATCATTCCTCACAGACTCCCTGACTTCCTTGAATTTTTATGTCACTCAAAACCGGACGCTCGAGTGATGCAAAAGTAGTTTGAAACATTCCATACGGATCCTTGGCATTTTCCAAAGTTTAAATAGAATTTATGGCATACAATTCTATCATTCAATATGTTATTGTTATACATCTTACGACATGACTGACTATTTTTTTATGATTTCGTGTACATAGTAACAGCCACAGCTTGGACTGGAATACACCTTACTAAAACCAGATTTAACAATTAGTAAATCTGGACGTGAAGACACTTTAGAAAAAAAGAGGATGCGGAAGATGTGCACGAAACTCCATATTTGTGACAGTCTATTTGATTAATATGGGAATGAAGACTGGTCCTCGCCCTTCATGTATTCTAGACTTGGATCCCTGTCACTATTGCTTAATCCATAAGCAAAAACAAAAAAAAATAAGGTTGTCGTTATGAAGCAATCAAGGAGATTAAAGAGATTGTGCTTATAGTCATTGAGACTCTCAAACAAGATGGATGCCATGAGCCTTCCATAAAATGTTAGAACGTTAAAGCAATTGCATTGCAGCGTGAAAAGTTTACTTCGAAACTGTGGCCATACGAAAAAGGTATTGCGGCATCTCATAGTTACATAGTGCTGGAAACAGATGCTGCAACTACAAATGTACTCAGTTTTGAGATAGCAAATACGTGGCATCCACAATCCGTGTCAATGCATCACACCTTAAAGGAATGAGCAAAATAGTCTTTCTCCATAATGAAGTCATATTCGTTCCCGACATTTTAGCTCTTGATATACCTTGTTTGGTTAGTTTAGTATATACTTGGAGATTTGTTTAGTATATATTGGGGACCAGTTTAATAAATACCTGGGGATTAGTTTAATATATACATGGGGATTAGTTTAGTATATACTTGGGGGCCAGTTTAGTATATACTTGGGAATTTGTTTAGTATATACTTGGGGATTCGTTTAGTATATACTTGGGGACCAGTTTAGTATATACTTGGGGATTCGTTTAGTATATACTTGGGGACCAGTTTAATATATACTTGGGGATTAGTTTAGTATATACTTGGGGATTAGTTTAGTATATACTTAGGTTGCCAGGTTAGTATATACTTGGGGATCAGTTTAGCATGTACTTTGTTTAGTATATACTTGGGGATTAGATTAGTATATATTTAGGGACGAGTTTATTATATACTGGGGGATTAGTTTAGTATATACTTGGGGATTAGTTTAGTATATACTATTTCTGTATATACTTGTGGGCCAGTTTACTATATACTTGGTGATTAGTGTATACTTGGGTATTAGTTTAGAATAACCTTGGGGATGAGTTTTGTATATACTTGAAGATTAGTTTACTATATACTTGGGGATTAGTTTAGTATATACTCGGGGATTAGTTTAGTGTATACGTTGAGATTATACTTCAGTATAAGCTGTTTAATCAGTTATTTAAATTTGTTTGGTTGCCGAATTGGTGTATTTATCAACATTTTCGGACATTCTAATGGCTAATCTGATCATTTCGATAAAGTGTTATTTTGCTTTAAGTACTTAAGATCTTTAAATATTTATCTATGGCTTTTGGTTTTGTTTGGTTTATTTGTTTTACCTTGTTTTGACAGTATAAGATTTATTTAATGGCTAAACAACTCATTTGAGCAAAGAAGGTGTTTTATTGTTTCAAGTTTTGTATATCTTCGTATATTTATTCATGATGCTTGATTTACTTCATCATTTTGTTTTTATTTTACACCATAGCAACGTAATACAAGTTATTTAATGCCGACTTTATTCATTTTGGATAAAATATTTGTTATGCTTCGATCAATTAATATCCTCAAATATTTATTAATTTAATTTTGTTTAGTTGTGTCGTGGCGTATAACATTTATTTCGTTGTCTGTTTTCAAGTATATGATTTATTTTTGTAATTTTGTAGGTCGCTCAATGGTGAACGTGTGTCATTAATTGGCATATGTATGCAATTGCTAACTGTTAGGAATGAGAAATGCTAATGACACAGGGTTGAGATTTTTGTTGGGGGGGTCAGCTTTAGCCGAAAACGAACGGTGGAAGAGATTGTATATATTTGCCGGATTTATTTGCTTCTCCACTGAGCAAATTAGGCACAAGGCCGTTTTTTTTAATGTGGAGAGATTGGGGAAAAGGGGGCCAGCTTCCTGGGGAGTAGGGGAGCTGGATAGTGACAATTGGTATGAAGGGTTTCCCCTATATTTACCAATAACTGATTGCTACAAGAGCAATGGTCTGATATGTGGAGTTGCCCCACATATGGTCTTTGCTTGAACTTTGTAGCCCAGGCCCGTAGGACCAGAGCCGGCGAGTTCACGAACGGTGGAAGAGATTATTAAATATATACGCATATACATCAAAGCACAATGCGTATCTGAAAGTTAACCAAGGCAGTCAGCTGAGATGCTTAGTAACACATGGAATGGCGGATGAATACGCTCTCAGAGCGGCTGTGTTTCCCTGTGTATTGCTAGATGTCACAACATGTTGAATGCTAAAGAGGTGTGTTAAAGAATGCTGACAAGTGCGATAATGGAAAAAAAAAGGCGCAAAACTGTTTTTCGTCGGAGCAATGAATACCAATTAATATTGTCTTTAGGTTTGAAGGAACGGGGGGAAGCACATACAACGACGTACGAGAGTAGGTTGCGCCGCTTACATGGTCGAAAAAAACATCTTCCGCTACAAGCTCATGACTTTTATTTTATTGTTCTTGCATATACTTAGTATTTTTACCTTTTGTCGCAGTATTTTGGGAAATTATTTTTTTTTTGTTGTTTATTCCTTTTTTTTTTAGTTTTAGCCCTTCTCTGCTTTCGAAGGTAAATATCTTCGACCAATCGATCATTGATGGTTCGTTTTTTGTTTTCTAAAATGTCGCTATTGATTTCTGAGGAAAGTTTACGTTACACACACATACCCACACACACACACACACACACACACACACACACACACACACACACACACACACACACACATATATATATATATATATATGAGGGCGTATAATAAACATTCAAACATGGATCAGATTGCAAATTACATGGTTATAATAACTACACGTGTGCATTTATGACCTGACAGCTTTATCTCTCCCTTACAGGTTTTGACGGTGTGCGACTCTAAGAAACCAACCCCTGTAAATGTTTAGTGTATGAGGCGATGTGTCATTTGATTACTGCCAAAAGTGCAGTTAGGGTAGTGGGCACTCTATAGAAAAATAAATTCCGAAGAACGACTTTTCCGTTTTCGTATCTCTTCAACTCTGAGAGTAAAAAAGCCACATTTTGTGGAATGATCTTCGTATAACATACATGATACGGATGGCCATTCAAAGTCATCATTTATCGCTAGCTAAAATGCATTGAGAATACATTATGGAAAGAGATGCTCGCGCGTTTTAATGATGAGACTCGTGGTTTGGACAAGTTTTCAGTAAAAACAATAGAAGGATTTACATTTCGATCTCTTGTCGTTTCTCTCTCTCTCCCTCTCTCTCTTTCTCTCTCTCTCACTAAATATATATATATATATATATATATATATATATATATATATATATATATTTATATATACAAAAGAAAGAAATATATTTGTAATTCTTAGTTGGTTCCCTATTAGTAGTCTAAATAACCACTTAAACGATTGCTTCGAAATTTTGGTATATGTTTACTATACCCATGCGTGTTTTTATATATCTCTTTTTAATTATAACATTATACTTAATTTTTATTTAATAAATAGGTGGTTTTCTTTGTACCGATGGGCCATTTGTCTTTATTTAGAGACATATATTTATCACCGCCTCATATCGCGTATATATATATATATATATATATATATATATATATATATATATCGTGTTTTATATTTATGAAGTACAATTGTTGAATGCTATTCTTTTGATTGTATAAGTTGAGGGGCACAATTAAAAAGAAGATTAAAACGGAGCGAAATTTAATGTTTCGTTCCATTTTTACAACAAACGTAACACAGCGCATGCTTCGCAAGTTTTATCATAAGTTACCGAGCGACCCATATGTGTCAAATCTGCTTAAAATATTGAAAAAAATAGAACCTCTCAAAACATACTGCCAATAATGGAGTCAAATTTAAGTTTTCGTATTATTTTTTATAACAACGGTAAAATAGCGTATACTTCGCAAGTTTTATCGTAAGTTACCGAGCGACCCATAAAAATATGATCGCTGAGTTTCAAATCTGCTTAAAATATTTTTTAAAACAAGATAGAAAGAAAATATAACCTCTCCCAACAAAACTGGCAATAACTGAGCGAAATTTAAGTTTTCGTTCCATTTTTACAACAACCGTAAAACAGCGTATACTTCGCAAGTTTTATTGTAAGTTACCGAGCGACTCATAAAATCATCGTAGCCGAGTGTCAAATCTGCTTAAAATATTAAAAAAAGAACCTTTCCCAAACATACTGGAGGGATTTTTTTTCGTTGCAGTTTTACAACAACCGTAAAACAGCGCTAGGTGTACCGGAATTTTTGACACCACTAAACACAAACTGCGAATAAAATATTAAAAAAAAAAACTTGCAATTTATCTTTTAAAAGTGGCTTGTTTATTTTTTTATGGAATATTCTTCCAAAATAAACTATTAAAATTATTTAAAAAATAATAGATTCTTTATGTAAAAAAATGGTGTTTACACAATGCCTGCGCGCGTTCAATTAGCCATGCTTTTACGTAAATAAATCAATTGAATTTTACGAGTTAATGTTTTTCAATTTTTAAACTTTGAAAATCTATCAAAATTTTTCTATTGTTTAAATTTTTACAATATTTTCAGTGTCAATGTGAAATATTATAATATTTCCAATAAAATGAATATATTTTAGACAAACAGTTTTTACCCCCCTAATTTTGAAATGTCCATTAAAAAGTAAATAATTAATGTACACACGCAAATTTTATATATCACAAACTGAAGATAAAAGATCGATAAATAAAATATTCTGATTTAAAACAAAAAAGAAGTGTTTTTGGAAATTTCCCTGTAAAGTCCAAAGTGTGTATCTTTATTTTTTTAAAAACACGTTGATTTTTTGTTTAAGTAAAAGCTCACGTGATGCTTACATAGTCAAGTAAATACCAGATGTTGACGACAATTTTTTATATTTAATTCAATGTTTTCTTTTTTTAGATATTTAAAAAAATTCACACGATAAAGTAGAGATAAAATATATTATTTAAAACTCATGTATTTCATTAAGAGAATAAAAACTCCCGGTAGTGTGGGTTTATTTTTAAACGGCAAAAACTATTAAGTGAATGTGTTCAGTCTTCATCTACGGTGGCCCCAAAATACTTATTTTCGTTTACAGCACGCAATTGAAATATACATTTATTTTGACGCTTAGATTCATCGAAGATGCAACACGAAAAAAGCAGATAGTTGTCTCCCTTTTTTCCAACTGTTAAAAACATCAGATCGCGTATATTTTGAATAAAAAGTATTTTATTTAAAAAAGAAAATGGAATATAAAATATAAATATGGATAAATTCTTAACAATGAAGAATGGAAGTACTTATTGAATAGTATTTTTATAGGTAAGTGATTTTTTGAAATTTATATATTTTTTATAATCGAAGTAAGTAAAATTTCGTTGATTTTCTTTAAATAATTTTTAAAGAAAATCGATTTTAAAAACAAATATTGCATAATTTGCTAATGAACCCGTTATTTATTTTTTTTAATTTAGTCTTTGTACCTTTAATTGAAAAAAGATTAGAGTGTAAATTACATTTTTCAAGTAGTTATAAGCTTTGAAACATAGTAAGTTGAATTATTAAAGTTCATATAACGCATATATAATGGCCGCTTCTGATACACCTTAAAAGCGCATACTTCGAAAATTATATCGTAAGTTTCCGAGCGACTCATAAAAATCTTTAAACTGAGTGTCAAATCTGCTTAAAATATTAAAAAAAAAAATAGATCCTCACCCAAACAGACTGGCAATAACGGAGCGAAATTTAATCTTTCGTTCCATTTTTACAACGATCGTAAAACAGCGCATACTTCGCAAGTTTTATCGTAGATTACCGAGCGACCCATAAAAATCTGGTAGCTGAGTGTTACAGATTATTGTATTATTGGTGTGTGTAGGTAAAAGAAGATGTATGTTTATGAAAGAAAGGTATGGTGTATATGATTTTTATTATTTATCCTGGAAAATATTTGTGTGGCTTTTCTCTTAGCATTCAATATGCAATATCCGACATGTTTCATATTGAATGCTAAGAGAAAAGCCACACAAATATTTTCCATTTTTAATGTTTTGTGACCATTTTTTTTATTCTTGTGTTCTGAGAATTCTACTTTCTAAACTCGTCTTGCACAATTTCCTTTTCTTTTTGTTTCATTTTTAAATGTTCATAGTTTTCTTTCATTCCTTATTTCCTTTCATATTATTCCTGTAATTTAATCTTTCTATTTGATGTAACTTTGGAGCACCTATTCTCATCAACGCTTGTTACCGAAATTTAACGTCGGATCCTCTGGCTGTTTCTGTCATAGATAGCTTCCACAAGGCTTAGGTCTATTGCGTTATTTCAAGCTCATCCAATTAAAAAAAATAGTTAAATGAACTTGCACCAGAACTTATTGTATGATCTCAGTTTATTTTGTTTTGAGGATGAAAGCATACATACGAAAATAAAATGCATCAGCGTATTATTATATAAATGAGGAATCCTTGCTCTGTTACGATCCATTACTGGGGCAAGATGTCGTCATTTATGATTGTTACGGTTGTTAAACAGAACGTGTAAATTATCCATGTGATATGAATGAACACAGTTTTGTTTTCTTTATATTGTTATTTTCTGATCTTGTAGCTTGTTACTATCTAAATTTTTCCAGGCTTTTATAGACCGTGGATTTCTACAACAGGTAAATTTATAAATATAAAAAAATGGATTCTTTGAAATATATCCTCAATGTTCCTATTCACAGCTTTGCCATTTTTGTTAGGTACGTTTTGTGCTGTGTTTGCGATAGAAGTGGTACTATGGTTTTCCGAAAAGTAGTGAAGTCAGTACGAACTTAGGAAACAATATTCGATGTAGACAGATAATGTTTTCTGCGGCTGTACAAAATTGTCGTGTTTGCCGCCCTTCCACATCCTCCCCACTCTCGCCACACTTGAAATGATGTTACGGTGACGTCGCTTGTTGAACGCTAAGTTGTGAAAAGTGGTTCCTCAATTTACATAGGAAAGTGACCCCTTAATGTTGGTTGTTTGTTAACTACACATTCACATATTGTATTTATTTCTCTACTATTTCTCGTATTTTATTATTATATCGGTTACTTTATTTTCAAATGTTATTTATTCATATTGACTTTCTTTAACTCGAGATAATTTTACACTATTAAAACTTGCATTTTTCAATCAATAATCTATTGTTTAGATTTCATTCTTTTCATAACTCTTGCTACCTCTATGAAATGTTTTACGTTTTACAACTGTTTTCCCCCAATTGGAAACTTAATATCCATCTATAATATAAATCTCACCTGTCTGTTTCAATATAATATGTATGTATGTTTGTTTTTCTGACTAAAACTTTCGACAGACGCGACGGATTTTCACAAGACTGATATAATTTTAAAGAACAACAAATATCGAATAACTAATATCGAAAACTTGGCTAAAAACATTAGTTATTCAACCTCAACTCTGCAGTTTTCTACAAGGAGGGGTCGACTTTTTTTTGCGACCCATTTTTGCAAGTCATCGTATCGAATGGATTGATTTTGTTTCATTGAAATGTTCTGAACTTCCGGTCGCGTCATGGATTAGGGGTAAGAGGTCAGGTTTTCTTTCACATTCTTTAGGTCTTCGCGTCACGTGTTCGAGCCTTTCCGTTTATTACCACTTTTTTATACCTATAAACACCCGAGCAACGCCGGGTTCCCAGGCCAATCATATTATATTGTTATTTGTTCTTTTTCACTCCTGTTTATTCGAGATTATCACATGTTTTTCAGTTTCATTTGGGTACGTATAATATTCGAATTCCTTAAATGTTTATTTCCTGTAAGTGTCAAATTAAACGAAGGAACGAAGAACATTTAGAAAATAACATATAGTAAAATCTCAGATGTTCTTTTTTTTACTCTCAATAATATTTTTTTCTATATCCGTATTTCAATTTGAAAAAAACTAACTTTTCATACTTTCATCTTTTCCATCAATTCAAGGTGAATATAAAGGTTGAGGCCCTGATTAAAAAAAGGTTTTAAACTTTTACTAAAAAAAATCAATTCAGGTAATTTGATTATATAGTAGGACTGACATCTATTCAATGTAGCCACTTTCGGCAATACTGGTCCGGAACTCAGAGCATGCCTTTCTCTACATGCGCCGGTTAGAGCAGGGAGAATACTCATCAATCTTGGCACGAGCCTGTTATTCGTGGCAATTAAGCAATGCGTTTTGAGGGCGCTGGGAATGGTTTTGTTGTCATAACATGGATCGGAAGAGAGCATGAGTTGTACATCGACGAATCTCTGAGCTCGATGGTTAAACACTGTGTCACTTACAGGCAGGATAGAAGGCTCCTATCGCTTTTGGGATTTGTACACAACTTACCAAATAGTAGATTGTGTGCAGCACAAAGGAAACCCGGTTTTCAGCAAGCGAAAATGGAATCATGTCGTTTTTTCCACATCGACAATTTTATAGTTCCCCCTGCATATATTTTTCTTCCAATTTTCTTTCGTTTTCACCTTCAATGAGTTGAAACATTTTTATTTTCAATTTTTTTTTTGATAATATTGTTTTCAGAATGTTATTATTTTAACTGCACTTCTTTTACAAACCAGAAGGACACCATACTGGAAGTCCGCATTGCAATGGGTTTGTTCAAATTTGGTTCATGTTATTAAGGACTTCCTGGTTTAATATATATATATATATATATATATATATATATATATATATATATATATATATATATATATATATGTGTGTGTGTGTGTGTGTGTATCTATACAGGTGGCAAAAAATGCGCAATTGGAATTTTTTTAAAAACTGAAAATTTAAGCTAAATTTAATGTAACTGTTTAAACAAACTATCCATCATTGATTATCCTTTTATTTTTCTGTAATTTTACCTGTTCATATTTGACTTTTAATTTAAATAGTCTAGTGTTCACGTGAAATAAAAAAAAATAACTTTACATAAAGGAGGCAAAAAGAAAGTCCGCACAATGGGAAATGGTTATTTAAATGTAAATTTAGGACATTAATGCAACGCAAATACAACAAGAACTAAATGAACTAGTTAACATTTAGTTGCATAGTCTTTTTTGCAATTTGAAAGCCTGCAATCTTTTGGGAATTCCGTAAAGTAGACTGCAGCAATACTCCGGGGAGAGGGCATTCCACTGTTATTTAATTTTTCTACAAAGTTCTTCAAAATTTGCAATTTTATCATTGTGTAGCTGTTGCTTGATGTAATGTCATACGTTTTCGATGGGATTGAGGTCTGAAGATGTGCAAGCCAACCGAAACACAGAATATGCTCTTCCAGGAACATCTTGACATTGCCAGCTGTGTGAATGGGAGCAATATCTGCATGAAGATCGGTTATCATCACAACTTCCGACCAAAGTAGGCTAGAAAATGCCCAGAAAACAAGCGAACTATAGGCTCTGGATCATTGGTACTAATAATGCCCCACACCAAAACTGAATCTCCACCATCATGCAGCGGTGAACCTAAGCACCTAGGATTAAAGTCTTCGTCTTTCCTCCGACAGACGTACTGCCTACCATCACTGCATAACCTATCGAACTTGCTTCTGTCGCTAAAAAGTAATTTTGACCAATATGAAGAGGCATGATCTTCATTGCATCATTCCAACAATTTCTTTTTTTGTATTTCATCCAATAGCTGTCTCGTTTTTCATTCTAAAATATAATAAACTGCTTTTGAATTTTCGTGATGTACTCTAGTTAGTTTAGTTGGCACGAGTTTTATTTATTACTTGTCAGAATTCTGACTATCGAATAACTGTACCTGAGATTTTCACCGGAAGTTATATTACGAAATAAGTATATTATCAGCAAACAATCTTGACCTAACACTGTTTACTGGAGCTTTTCTGTTTTGACTATTTCAAAGGTTTTATATCATTTATACAAGACTTTTATATTATAATGTTTTTACATTTTATTTACTATTTTTCCTATTATGCTTTCAATTATCATTGGATTATGTTTTTAATGCATTCCTCTCCCACAACCGGTAATTCTTATTTCGTGTTTTCTTTGTTCTTTTCGCTGTCACCCTTTCTCTGATTTTTTTATCCGGTTAATGCCTTTCGAGTCACGTGTCCCTTAACAAAACAATAAAACCAAACATATATACCCCCCTCAAAAGCAAACAGCAAACAATCGCAAAAAATTCATATTATTGATTTCAGATCTAAAGAAAAACAAATAAGGGTAAGATTGAATGCAAGGAGATTTCTTTTTCGCCTATTAAATGTGTTTGCTGGTTAGAAAAAAAAGAACTATATGGAGGTAATGTAGAACAGGAAGGACAATGTCGCTGAGACACGAACATTGCGGAATCCGAAATAAAGATATAAATAGAATAAAAAATAAATAAAGAACATAAAAAGGATTAAAATGAACAATAAAGACATTGCTGATCCTCAGAGAATCAAAGAATGAAGATTTAATACAGGAATTAATTCGGAGAATGAATACGATGAAATGGAAAATGGCTTGTAATGATATAAAAATTTAAAAATATATAGAAAGTGAACAAACAGATGTTTTAATATAGAAATAGGACGACTGACTCTGATTAAGTTGCAAACGACGCATAATTATCAACAATGTCAAAGTTATGGAATTATAGAACAGAAAAATATATAAGAAATGCTGAACAAAAAGGCCACCCATGTTTTCGTATACATTAATCCATTCACCTTCCAATGGACACTTTTTTACAAGGAGGGGTCACTTTTGTAACCGATATTTTCAAAAGTCATGCCCTCTTTTCGATTAACTAACCTATATTTAAACCTACGTCACTACTTGTTTGGCGATAGGCGTAGCAGCATAGACGTCACATTTTTTTCACGTTCTTTTCTTTCTTCGCCGTACGGATTCGAGCCTACTTACCTACTAATATATATCTTAAAATTCTTTTTTGCTCAACACACATCTCCAAACACCCGGGCAACGCCGGGTACCCAGGGTGGTAGCAAAATAAAATCAATTGTAAATTGTACTTAGGGTAACATTTTATTGTAGAGTCAAAGTATAATCGATCTCCGGATTTGTTTTTAATGATTGCGTATTGAACCCCTGTTCTACATAAATGTTTGGGCTCTTTATTTCTAAAATGCGATTTTGTTAAAGGTATTTTGTCACACGATAAGCTCTCTTTTACACTTACACATAAATACAATGTGCTCCAGTAAAAAAAAAAAATGTGAAAAATTAGCGTGTATATGTAATTCCTTGTTTACACGAATGTAATATACAAGGTGACCCCCCCCCCAATAAAACGGGCCCCAACTCTAATTAGGCCCCGTTTCTTAGTGTTTTGTCCGAATGAAATGAAACTTTCGTCTTAACTAGTTTATTATATTCAAAACATCACACTGTACCTGGCCTTCGGGCCAAGATCAAAGGGTGCACAGCACTAGTTTGTGCATCCGTCGAGGAGCCAAGTTTCAATACGTGTTCCCTCCTTAAGCATGGCACGGGCGGTGCTGGGTCCTTCGGAACCCATCCCGCTTAGGTTCTAGCTAAGAAAAACTTAAGAAGACTCTTGACTGGTGGTATAAATGTTCCTGATTTTATTTTTTGGTACTAGAAAACCTCTGAGTCTACCCATCACCTTTGTGCCACATCCTTGCTTTTTCAACATCCCCGGTCACTTCCCTACTCAGAGGTCACCTTCCCACCCCCTCCACCCGCTGCTTTGTTTTCTCCCACTGCCATTAAGATATTTTCCCCAATCCCCATTAGGGATCGCCCTGCTTGTTTTCGGTTCCCCGGAAAACAGTGGGGGGTCTAGTCACCAAGATTAGTACAGGGGGGTCTCACTAACAACCCAGTAGGATTTATTTTTTATTTTTGATATGAACACTTTTAATTAGTCTCCCCCTCTCCACGAGCAATCCTTTTCTTAATTCAAAAACTTTTTTTATTTACCAATGAAATTGAACTTTATTTTTTCACACATGCACACACACACAAAATTAATATAAAATAATTAATAAAAAAATAAATAAATAAATAAAAAAATAAAAATGCATACACAAACACACAGACAACTGTTTATAAATTGTAAATATGGTTTTGATTCTTAAACGCTGGGGATTTATTAGTTAGCTTAAGATCCATAGAGTGACTGAGGTATTTTGGTAAATGTTTCCAGTCAAGAGTAAGACTCCAAAGTCTACATGTATTACTTTTTTAATTACTTTAGTCACAAAGACCCTGAACCCTTCCCCTCCCCCAATTCCTTGTAGGGCCTTGTGCCTAATTTTGTTGTTTGAAAATCTTTTGTTTTTTTACTTAATTGTATGTACAAATTTTAAAAGCAATTAAATATATAAACAAGATCAAAGTGTAGTATTTGTTCCGACAGATGCTTCAAGCAAAGACTAGCTATGACTAGCAAAGACCATATGTGGGGGTAACCCCACATATCTGAACTTGGTCAATGTAGGGATCACCCTACAGACCACAGTTACTATCCAGCTCTCCATTTCCCACCTCTCGGGAGCTGGATCCCCCTTTCCCTCCCCCTCCCTCTCTCTCCACATTAAAAAACGTCCTTGTGCCTAATTTGCTCAGTGGGGAAGCAAATAAACAAACACACCGTACCTGGCCTTCGGGCCAAGATCAAAGTGTAGTATCTGTTCCGACAGATGCTACAAGCAAAGACTAGCTATGACTAGTAAAGACCATATGTGGGGGTAACCCCACATATCTGACCTTGGTCAATGAAGGGGCAACCCTTCATACCAACGGTGACTATCCAGCTCCCATTTCTCACCTCTCCGGAGCTGGTCCCCCTTTTCCCTCCTCCCTCCTCTCTCCACATTAAAAAAACGGCTTTGTGCCTAATTTGCTCAGTGGGGAAGCAAATAAATACAACACCGTACCTGGCCTTTGGCCCAAGATCAAAGTGTAGTATCTGTTCCGACAGATACTGCAAGCAAAGACCATATGTGTGGGCAACCTCACATATAAGACCTTGGTCAATGTAGGGGCAACCCTTCATACCAATTGTCACTATCCAACTCCCCTACTCCCCGGGGAGCTGGTCCCCATTTCCCCTTCACTCCTCACATTAAAAATCGGTCTTGTGCCTAATTTGCTCAGTGGGGGAGCAAATAAATACCATCTGTTCCGACAGGTACTGCAAGCAAAGACCAGATGTGGGGGCAACCCCACATACCTGAACTTTAACCAGCTCCCATTTCCCACCTCTCGGGAGCTGGTCCCCTTTTTCCCTTTCCCCTCCCCTCACTCCTCACATTAAAAATTGGCCTTGTGCCTAATTTGCTCAGTGGGGAAGCAAATAAATACAGACCGTACCTGGCCTTTCGGACAAGATCAAAGTGTAGTATCTATCTTCAGATGATGCACTTCAATTTCTTGTTCTCTGTCAGTGGAGCAGAAATCCTTGACGACTGAGACAATTTTTTTGTTCCTTTTCTCCACGTTAAAAACGACACTGGTGTCTAACTCTGTCCCGTGGGGAGGCATTGTAAATAGGAACATCACGTTAAGACACTAGGGTCTTTGACCTTTTTTCTCCGTAGATTGTAAAATGCTCAGAAAAACAATTGAATGTCCTCTGTTTTCTGGGGTCACACTGTATATTGCATATCTATATTTCCCTAGTATTTATTAAGCTATGCTAAATATATAGTAGCTGTTGTATAAATATATATTTTTAATTTAAAGTAATTATCTTAGCATTCTGGTTAATGCAGTCTTAGAACATATCTGGTCGTTACGGTTTATCTCGAATATCTTTATAGAGTTTGTGATATATTTCCATTGTATGGATGCCCGACGCATCTTCATGCAGAACAGATACTTCCCTTAGATCCTTGGCAGAAGTCCTAAAAGGGTATATTTTAGTTTCATGTATGGCCCAAGAGTGATACCATATTTTTTATTTTATTTTATATTTATACATGGTGTCTTTTATGATCGGGAGATCCTATTTATTAAAAAATGAGAAAAGAAAGCGATAACTTAATACGAACATTAAATAAGCGTAATAAATAATTTAATGTTTCGACATGGTAATGTAATTCTAAAAGTGCAATTCGAAAATTTGTTTCTTTTCAATTGAGAATTTAGAACGCTGGAAGCGACATTATACTATTTAATTAATTTTAGTTTTATATTGCATCTTTGGTGTTTATTAAAAAGTAGTAGTAGTTGTTGTTGTTGTTGTTGTTGTTGTTGTTGTTGTTGTTGTTGCTGTTGTTGTTGTTGTTGTTGTTGTTGTTGTTGTTGTTGTTGTTGTTGAAGGAGAAGAAGAAGAAAAGAATTTAATTGTAGAGCAAAAAAGTATTATTATTATTATTTATATTATTATTATTTATTATTATTATTATTTTATTATTATTATTATTATTTATATTATTATTATTATTATTTATATTATTATTATTATTTATATTTTATTATTATTACCATTATTATCATCATTATTATTACTATTATTTATATTATTATCATTATTATTATTATCATCATTATTATTATTATCATCATTATGATTATTATTACTATTATTATTACAAGTATTATTAATACTATTATTATTACTATTATTATAAATATTGCTATTATTGTTATTAATATTATTATTACTACTATTATTATTACTATTATTGCTATTATTATTGATATTATTAACAGTATTATTGTCATTACTATTATTATCATATTTATTATTGTAATTACTAACTATTATTACTATTTTATTACTATTAGTATTACTATTATTATTATCATCATCATTATTATTATTATTACTATTATGATTATCATCGTAATTATTATTATTATTAACAGTATCATTATTATTAATAATATTATTATTACTATTATCACAATTATTACTATTATTACTATTATGATTATTACTATTATTATTATTACTGTTATTACTATTATTATAATTATTACTATGATTTCTATTATTATTACTATTATTATTATTTCTATTATTATAATTATTACTAATATGACTATTATTACTATTATTATTACTATTATTTTTATTACTATTATTATTATTACTACTAGTATTACTATTATTATCATCGTCATTGTTATTATTATTATTTTTATTATTATTATTATTATTATGATTAGTATTATTATTATCATCATTATTACTACTACTATTATTATTATCATCATCATTATTAGTATGGTCGTTTTATCTGCTTAGTAGCACATGTTTCTCACTATAATATATATATATATATATATATATATATATATATATATATATATAGAAAGAGAAAGAGAGAGAAAGAGAGAGAGATTGATATAGATATATTAGGATATGTATATATAAATATATATTTAGATATATATAGAGATATATATAGATTTAAAAAGATGTACATATGTATATGTATATCTATCGGTCTCTCTCTCTCTCTCTCTCTCTCTCTCTATATATATATATATATATATATATATATATATATATATATATATGCATGCTAGTAGTTCAGCCCAGCTTTACTCGGGTCTTATGTAATGTTTATATCTTTATGTGCATGTCCGGGTAACCTACATCTATAATTGCAAGTGTTCAGACTCAAAACAGTTTGGTAGAATCTTCAAAAGTTAACGTTTTCAATATTGACGTCATGGCAGAAAAACTTTCGCACAACCATTGCTGCATGTGTAAATAAATACCCTTTTTTTATAAATTTAAAAGGTTTAGACCCAAAATTTGCTAGATTCTTTGCTACAGACCATAAAGGCAAAATCTTTGGAAATTTGACCACTTTGTAGCCGAATTTATGGCCAAACGCCGAATAAAAAGCTTGCCATGTGTCTAAATGCACTTCATGTAAGTTTAAAACATTTACGCCTAATATTGGCTGAGAGGTTATATTTTTTAAACTTTGACCTCAAAGTGTACTCCTTAACATTTAATCGTTTGGGCTTAAATCAAGTTAAAATGTTTGATCCATGTCCACAGAACCTACATCTAAAATTTAAAATGCTTAAACTTCAAATTGACAGGTTAAATCGTTGAACTGTAACCCCTTGATGGCCAAATTTCTGCCCCAAAAACGATAAAAAATAGATTGCCCCTAAATCTCCTTACCTATTATGTCAAATCTCGAGAGTGTAGACTGAAAATCAATAGAGTAATTTAGTAGGGAAATTTACACAGACAAACCGACACACAGAGACAATTTCCCCCCCATATATATATATATATATATATATATATATATATATATATAGAGAGAGAGAGAGAGAGAGAGAGAGAGATGTATATATGTATATATATATATATGTATGTATATATATATATATATATATATATATATATATATATATATATATAAAGATTTATATGGGTACAAAATTTTATAACGGATTTAAATAGCACTGGGGCAAATGCCATTATTAAAATTGAGGACTTTTTTTTTTTGGCGTTTAATCAAGAAACACTACAAAGTCTAAAATCAATCTCCAAAACATGTAGTTCAAAATTATTTGAACTGAATGAAGGGGGAAAAAACGTATGAAAAAAAGGGGGGGCTAAAAATGGCCAATGGTTATCCTCTATACATCATTCAAAAATGTATAAAGGAAAAAAACTCTTACATTTAAAGGTGGAACTCCCTTGGATTAGCACTAAAAGCCAAGAGTTTTCACATAGAATTAGTACAGCTGTTTCTCGCTGTTATTTTGCAATGATGGTTCGAACAGTGTTTGGAACTAGAAATGCTTTTTCCTTTCGAAAAGATAGTATTCCCACCACAGAATATAATATGGTAGTATACAGATTTCATGGTCAGTATGAGGCTGACTACGTGGGACATACTATTCAGCGTTTGGAGGTGAGAATTTCCCAACATGTCCCCCCTTCGATACGTAGGCACAAACAATGATCAACACCCGGGCGTTTACATACTCATAGTTCGACCATTGGTGAACACTTATTAAAGTGTCAAGTCTGCACTGGAGGCTATTCGGATGGAGCATTCTCCATTTTACACAGAGCCCGCTCGAGAATACATTTGAAAATTCTCGAAGCAGTTACAATTATTCTACGGAAGCCAACTCTGTGTAGGCAAAAAGAACACCCCCATAATCTTGAACTTATGGGTGTGGTGTGAGAATGCTTCTCTGTTTCTCCAATCCTCATTAATTTCACCCCCTCATTCGCTAATTTTAGTCTTTAGACCTCGATATATATATATATATATATATATATATATATATATATATATATATTTGCTCTCAAATTGCCGATGTTACTGTTGAAAAGGATCGGTCGAAAGACGTCTTCCGTTTATTTAATTCTTTTTAGCCCCCCCTTTTTTCATACGTTTTTTCCCCTTCATTCAGTTCAAATAATTTTGAACTACATGTTTTGGAGATTGATTTTAGACTTTGTAGTGTTTCTTGATTAAACGTCAAAAAAAAAAGTTCTCGATTTTAATAATGGCATTTGCCCCCGTGCTATTTAAATCCGTTATATATATACACTTGTGCCCGATATTATTCATACCCCCCCCTTGAAAATTGAGTTTATTAGGTGTAACTTTTGTAAGAATTTATTGTTTACGTCCATATTGATACATATTCTTAATAAACCTCTTCTGATCATCTTCGTCATTTTAAAATCTCGGGATACTTGTGATAAAAGAAATATACAGCTATTTATAAAATCTGCAATGTTCAAAAATAATCATACCCCCTTATTTTTTCAGTATTAATCGAGTTTCTGACTGTTTGTTTCTTGTTTGATTCTTATTTTGAATGCTTTTATACAACCTTTGATTAATTTCATTTCGTTTTTTGCATTTTTCAGAAATTAAAATGATATCAACTGAAAACCAATAAAAGAATAAAAATTATTAGAATGGGGAAGAAAAAAGAGCTTAGTAATGATCTTAGGACTAAAATTGTGAATTCACATAAGGATGGTTTAGGTTACAAGTCAATTTCCAAGAAATTTGAGGTCCCTACAGCAACAGCACAGAGCATCATCAAAAAATTCCAGAGCCACCACACAACAAACAACTTGATTTGTAGAGGAAGGAAAAGGAAACTGTCTGCTAGAGCCACCAGGAACATTGTAAGAAGTGTTAATGCAACTCCAACCACCACTACTAAGGACATTTTAGAAAATCTGGAGTCTTCTGGCATAAAAATATCAAGGCAAACATTGCAAAGGACTCTGCATGAAAATGGTCTGAAAGGAAGAAGACCAAGAAGGACTCCATTGCACACCGGAAAACACCTTGCAGCACGTCTAAAGTTTGCTAGGGCCCATGTGAATTCTCCAGAGTCCGTTTTCTCAAGTATTTTGTGGACTGACGAAACAAAAATTGAATTGTTTGGCCATATGGATGCTTCTTACGTTTGGAGGAAGAAAAGAGAAGCTTACAACCCAAAAAACACCATACCCACGGTGAAACATGGTGGTGGTAGCCTAATGTTTTGGGGCTCCTTTTCGGCTAGTGGTCCAGGTAGTTTGATCAAGATAGATGGAACCATGTAGAAGGAGCAATATTTGGAGATACTCCAGAAAAACATTAGATAGGATGCGGCGAAGCTCCATTTAGGACCAAACTGGGTCCTTCAACAGGATTATGATCCAAAACATACTGCCAAAATAGTCAAGAAATGGTTTGAGGATAATCCAATTAATGTTTTGGAATGGCCTAGCCAGAGTCCCGACCTGAACCCTATCGAAAACCTCTGGCACATATTGAAAACTGAGGTTAAAAAGCGGAAACCTATAAATTTGAGGGATTTGGAGTACTACTGCATTGAAGAATGGTCAGAAATCAGTGTTGATGCTTGTAAAAACCTTGTTGATAAATATCCAAAACGGTTACAGGCAGTTATTAAGAATAAAGGGCATGCTATTGACTATTAGTAAGAGAGGTATGAATAATTTTGAACTAGTGCCATTATTGTTTTTCTTTGTATAATGTTTCAAACTTGCATAATTTATTTATTTGTTGAGTTTAAATTAAATGCTTATGCTTGATTTATTGTTTGAAATCCCTTTAATATTGTCTACCTTCTGGTTTGAGCAATATTCTTATAGAAATCTCAAAGATCCGAGGGGTATGAATAATATCGGGCACAAGTGTATATATATATATATATATATATATATATATATATATATACATATATATATATATATTTTTTTTTTTTACAAAGGCATCACCACATTATCAAGGCCCAGAGGCCACTCAAGGATAAAGGTTAAAGAGTGTACAGTAGAAATTGGTCAATATAGTAATCATTAGTAATGAAAATTTGGTAAATTTAATAACTTATATGGAACGGCTCATCAAGAACTTATTTACTTTAGACTTGAACACAACCATATTGTAGTCAGCCGGAAAGCAGGAAAGCGGAAGACAATTCCACAGGCGTGCAGTTCTAAGAAAGAAGCTTTGTTCATGGAATCTACGTTTAGGTTTAGGCACAGATAAAGAGTGGGGGAAATTATTGATAGTGTTTACAGCTAGACGAGTGTTTCTTGTGAAAGTTTGGCGAGGGGGGACCATAGATTGAAGCTCAGTTGAACACTTTCCATGAAAATAACGATACATCAGAGACAAACTCGCAACATCTCTTCTGTGAGATAGAGGTTGCAAGGAGGAGAAAAGGACATCTCCTACGAGGCTACGAAGTCTATTTTGAACTCTATCAAGGCAGGACAAGTCCTTTCTAGCAGCTCCTGCCCAGATGTGGCAACAGTATTCCATCCTTGGACGTACCTGGCTCTTATATAGGTAGAGAATAGCATCAGCAGTGAGATATCTACCGGATCGATAGAAAGATCCCACCATTTTTCCAGCGGCCTTGGCAACAGATTTGATATACGTGTTCCATTTAAGATCAGGAGTAATGGTCAAGCCCAGAAGCTTGTCAAAACTTGAGGCCTCCTGAAGACGAGAGCCATTCATTTCAATTGATGACAAATGTGGATTAGAGTGTTGATGATGTAAAGAGAGAAGCTTGGTTTTAGATGCATTAAAAGTAACCAGCCACTCCTTTCCCCATTGTACTACGTGCTCAAGATCAGAGGAGAGAGAATTGGAGAGAACTTGGTCGTTTACTGTCTTAGATGTGGTACCATAAATGGTAGTGTCGTCAGCATAAATGTCTACAAATGATGTAAGGATATGATTTGGAAGATCATTAATGTAGATCAGGAAAAGAGTTGGGCCCAGGATGGATCCCTGAGGGACACCGGCATTAATACTGTGAGCTTCTGAGTTTTGCCCCTCAACTACTACTCTTATGAACCTATCAGAAAGAAATGGTTTAATAATTGAGAAGACTTTTCCAGCTATACCATAGCTAGCGATCTTATGAAGTAAACCTTTATGCCATACCCTATCAAAGGCTTTAGATATGTCAAGAGCAATTGCCCTAGAAAGATTGCCACCGTCGAGAGATTTGCTAATCCTATGCGATATAACTGTAAGGACATCTGCTGTAGATCTAGCAGAACGGAAACCATATTGAGTGTCACTAAGAAGGTTATTTTTGTTGAGATGTTTGATTACTTCTGTATTTAACACAGATTCTAGCAACTTACTCATGACGCACAGGAGACTTATTGGCCTGTACTGAGAGGGGGATGAGCGATCACCTGAATTCTTAAATACAGGGCATACTGATGAGATTTTCCAGGGAGATGGGAAACTATTCTCCTTAAGACAACGTTTAAACAGTTTTGTAAGTATGGGCGCTAATTCAGGTTGAAGTTTTTTGAGTACTATAATTGGAATACCATCAGGGCCAGTTGCTTTACTCGAATCAAGGTTTTTGATTAGCTTCGCAACATCACGTACAGATATACGTATATCACATAGCGTGTTTTCTGATACAGGAGGAAATATTGGGGGTTGGCGGTCTTGGTCGCAAAGGGTAGAATTAGCTGCAAAGTTCTTGACAAAGAGTTTGGCTTTGTCTGATGCTGACGAGATTACCTCAGGTCCATTGATAATAGTTGGGATGGAGCACACGCTTCTGTTCAGGATTCTGTTTGCTATTTGCCAAAACTGGTGGGAACCAAGCCGCTGCTCAGCTACTTTGGACTTAACAGATTGAGCATACAACACTCTTGCGTTCCTTATTACTTTCTTACAATGGTTGCTGGCAGTCCTGAAAACGGCTTTAGTTTCCATACATCTATTACGTTTGAAGCAGTGGAAAAAAAAATATATATATATATATATATATATATATATATATATATATACATACTCTTTCTACTGTTATATATGAGAGTAACTCAAAGAACTTTTTGTGACTTCGTTACTCATAGACTCACCAACGGCTATGTCGATTTTTAGTAATCTACATGCGTATGTACTTTATCTATCTGGCAATGTTTTTAATAGGATTTGTGTCTGAATGCCTTCGATGATTATCGATAATCGAAAAATCCGAGGAAAGAAGAAACACACGAATTTGACCAACGTTAACATGATTTAACTGCCTAACATTACAATAGCACTTGAGAAGTTTCATTACCACACAAGCAGATAAGCCCAGCATTTCAATGCTACAGTAAATTCTTTGATGTACTAATGACGCGTTCGAAATTAAGGTTTCTGTTTAAAACATAATTTTATTATGATACATTACTTTTTCATCTCAAACATAAATTAAGGCTATTATTACCGCACAAGCAGGACGGCCAGACATATGAAGACAAACTAGGTTCTTTGATATGATAGGAACGCGTTTAGAATTAATGTTTTTATTTTATGGCACAAACGGGTCATGATACTTGACATGTTTTAACGTTTAATCGAAGCTGTTATGTTAAAAAATAATTTAATAAAATCAAAAGTAGGCTCTTCGCAGTGCAATTTATGCTACAATGAATTGTGGACTAAGTATCTATGGAGAGTCATGTGAAGCCTCATTTCGATGCACCACGATGTGTGTCCAACTAAAGCAAGCAAGCAATCGATTTGATTGAAAAAAGGTGCGAATCCACCGATTTTTCTAACAATAAAAAATCTGGGAGGTGAAATATTCGTTTGTTATCATTCAATCTGTGCAACGTCAGGTTTCCTGTTAACACACACACACACACACACACACACAAACACACACACATATATATATACATATATATATATATATATATATATGTATATATATCCTTTACAGTAGAGATCCCTAGGTGCAAGAAAGCCTTTTACTCCAATAGTTTCTTCCCCAGAACTGCAAGTCTTTGGAACTGCCTTCCGGGATTCTGCTTTCCCAACTGTACTGATACGCAGAAGTTCAAATGTAATGTGAACAAACATATTTCTACTCATCTCCCTTCACAATACCCCTGCTAATTAAGTCCCTTATAGAAGCCACCTGCTTCAAAGTTGCACTGTGACTTGTTTGGCGTGAAAATCGAATAAAAAATGTATATATATATATATATATATATATATATATATATATATATATATATATAGAATAAATGATAAGAATTTATATTCCAAAATTCATGATGGTGACCGTCTTATAATCTATTCCTTTCAATTTCGATTCATACAATTCTTATAAATCGACTGATTAATAAGAATAAATTATAATATGGTCAACATCATGAATTTTGGAATATACATTTTCGTAATTTGATCTAGATAATGCTCTGTAAGTACATTGAGCTTCTTGTATAAGGATTGATATATAATAATAAAATATATTTCTACAGAAATATATTTACATATATATATGTGTGTATATATATATTTATATATATATATATATATATATATGAACAAATGATTAATAAAACATGTTAAAAAACATCTTGAAAAAGAGTTAAAAACATATCTAATTTTAAAAAGGAAGCACAAGATAAGTGGATAGTCCTTAATCCGCGGAGTTTCGAAGAAATACTCCCCTTCTTATCAGAGGTCATGAATTAGCAAAATGTGGGATAGGAGTTTGCATGTAAAAGTTTTTAAACAAACCACAAATAAGTCACAGATCTTACTTGGTTTAAAAAAGGGTGAGATAAGGGGAATAGGAGGTAAAAGAAAAAATGATAAAAAATTTCACATGAATGGATAGTCCGGTGAAGGATAAAAAGTTCAAGAATGGTAAAATCCAAACACGGTCGAATTAAAAACTTCCAATCTAAAAGGTAAGTTCCAAAGGAATTGCGTAACTGGAAGATGGTCCAAAATGATCCAAAAGGCAGAATTCCTTGGAAAAAATCACAAATGGAATGAGTTCAAAATCATTAAAAGAAAAGTTCAAATGTGCACAGAAAAAGCACTGGAGAGAATATTAAAAACACGTCTGTCAAGGCCGGAAGAATCAAGTAAATTAAGGTTTAAAAAAAAAACAAAAAAAAAACCCGGAAAAACGGTGAAAGTTTAAATTTGAAAAGCAAGGTTAAAATGAGCTAGACAAAAAGCGCGAAAGTTAGCGTTAATAATTAGGTCAACTTAAATACGCACGTGAAAGTCCCATACACACACATACACACACACACACACATACACACACACACACACACACATACACACACACACACACACATATATATATATATATATATATATATATATATATATATATATATATATATATATATATATATATATATGAGGGTAAGTAATAAATAGACACATTCTTTTTTTTTTCTATTTTTTTTTTGTAGTTCCCGTTAGATTTTTTCTATTTAGCTTGCCATTAAATCCCTACATTTATTGCATCTCATCTGCGCTTGCTTTAGTCCGGGATTGCCCTCAACCGGAAATTGCGCTGTAAGCGTTCCATTTGCTTTTGTTTTATGCAGTACCCATTTACTTCGGCGTCAATATGGCGCCGTTCGGTTATAATGCATATTTCCCTTATCCTTTGTGTTGATTGTCTTTCCTTCAATCGCTAATTCCCTCGAAGAGTTCGGTTCAGCGAGTAGGCATACTTCTTCTAAACTTCTTCTATTCCTTTTTTCTTCATTTAATCCTATACTTTCAGCTTAGTGTAAATGGTATATTACTTCACAGAATAAGGCAAGATATTATGTAATGGCAATATAAGTATTTAGATGAAAATTATACGTAAACGCAAGGAAAATCAATGAGGGAAGAAAGATAAGTGATATTAAGAAAATATACGCATTAAGTAGATTAACAAACGTTTTAAGAATATGGGAAATTGAAATTTGAAAACGTGTTTTAAGAAAGAAGTTAGAGGGGAGAATCTCGTCGATAATACAGAATGTAACTCTTAGATGTTTGCCAACTTAACTAGCAACATTTTAAACCAGCTTATATATAAAATGAAAATAAAATACAGTAAATAACGACAAACTTAAAACACTTGTTTTTAGTGAATTCTTTTTTAAACCTTGTAAAACACGGAAATTTTCACAATTTACATTTTTTCACTAAAAATTCAACACACAAAACATTTTTTTTTCTGAATATTGTTTATTTAATTCATAACAGAAAGAGATGTCAATTCACTTGAACATTTTTTTTAATTTTAAAAAGAATCTATAATATAAAAATCAACACTTTTTATCAAAATTATGAAATAAAATAGTCAATTTGAAATCGGAAACAGACAGCCATGTTTTTTTGGTTTGTTTGTTTTGAAAATTTTAGGAAGAGAAATAGTTTTAATGATTTCAAACATATAAATGGTGCCTATAAAGGGCATCTAGGGACCCCAACACTGAAGGAGTGAGATTTTGCTGCTTGGCGTGTTAGTTAAGGGCAATTACGTGAAGGGTGCATAAGTGGCATGAGTTCATGAGAGTACCTTACATGCAAGTACTTAGCGATGCGCCATTGTAATAATGAAACATGAGTGTGATCTTTGCTGACAGGATCGTGCTTATTATCTATGATGCTCTTGTTTGGACGCTGTTTAATTATTAGAGAATATGACAGCTGCACTTGCCAAGATATGAAAACGACAGGCCGCTTGCCCGTGCATCCTCCGGGGCCCGGGTGACAAGATCAAAGTGTAGTATCTGTTCCGGCAGATACTGCACTTAAGATAATTTGTACCAGTCAATGGAGGGGAAACCCTCTATACTGGGACAATTATTATTTTTGGTAACCAGAGTGCCCCCTTTTTGCCTACTTTTAGGGGAGCTGGTTTTTACCTCACATTAAAAACGGCCTTGTGCCTAATTTGCTCAGTGGGGGAGCAAATAAACACCATCTGTTCCGGCAGATACTGCAAACAAAGACCATATGTGGGGGCGACCCCACATATAAGACCTTGGTCAATGTAGGGGCAACCCTTCATACCAATTGTCACTATCCAGCTCCCCTACTCCCCGGGGAGCTGGTCCCCATTTCCCCTTCACTCCTCACTTTAAAAATCGGCCTTGTGCCTAATTTGCTCGGTGGGGGAGCAAATAAATACCATCTGTTCCGGCAGATGCTGCAAGCTATGACTAGCTATGACTAGCTATGACTAGCAAAGACCAGATGTGGGGGCAACCCCACATGTCTGACCTTTAACCAGCTCCCATTTCCCACCTCTCGGGAGCTGGTCCCCTTTTTCCCTTCTCCCTCCCTTCACTCCTCACATTAAAAATTGGCCTTGTGCCTAATTTGCTCGGTGGGGGAGCAAATAAATACCATCTGTTCCGGCAGATGCTGCAAGCTATGACTAGCTAGGACTAGCTATGACTAGCAAAGACCAGAGGTGGGGGCAACCACACATGCTTGACCTTTACCCAGCTCCCATTTCCCTCCTCTTGGGAGCTGGTCCCTTTTTTCCCTTCCCCCTCCCTTGACTCCTCACAATAAAAATTGGCCTTGTGCCTAATTTGCTCGGTGGGGGAGCAAATAAATACTGAGAAACAATACTTTGTGCATGAGCGACTTGTGAATTATTTTCTAGACAGCTTAAGAGTCCACATCTTTGCGGCAGTCTTGTTAATGCCTTCGATGTATTTGTTTCAATTCATGTTGCTTGTGAATATGAAGCCGAGTAGTTTTAACAATGTGCTCTCAGGGACTGTGTTAACTGTCATGGTAATTGTGAGTTAGGAAGGTTTTTTTAATTATTCAGAAAAGAAAGCTTAGATTTCCTATCACTAAATGTTACAAAACATTTACGGTTCCGTTCAACTAATCAAAGAACGTTGAATATATTATTCCTTAATTGGAATATCATTTTGAGATGAGCATTATATATATTAATTTATTTTTATTTCGGACTACTATTCTCATCTTTATTAGTTGTTGTTTTTTTTTCATCTTTTATTAGTTTGTTTATTCACAACGTTTTGGCCAACTAATTCCTTTGGCCTTCGTCAGGTGGTAACCGCGAAGGATAGGAACTTCGAATCTCCTAACTGCATTCTCAGCCATCGCTTCCATCCGTAGTGGTTGTCGTCTCACCAGATTTTTTGCTAAGTAACCCTCTGGCACGCTTTGGGTGGGATTGAAACCGCTATCTTCAGACAATGTTCATCTGAAACTGTAGAGATTCAACGTCTCTAGCAACTGCGCCACGTATATATATATATATATATATATATATATATATATATATATATATATATATATATATATATATATATATATATATATATATATATATATATATATATATATATACACGTTGTTTTCTAATTGTTTCTTGAATATGTGCACATTTTCTTTTCACTTATGTTTATTATAGAGCGCCGCGTGATCAGCAAATACACCCAACATACGCAATTTTATCTGAGATGTCATTGATTAATATCAGGAATAATAAAGGTTTAAGTATCAACTCATGGAGCACATCTGCATTAATATTGGACAAGTGACTATCAAGGACAAGCTAGAACATTCTCGTGAGTAAAATTTCTCATGTATGTATATATATATATATATATATATATATGTATATATATATATATATATATACACACACAAAAAACGGCTTAACTTCGGGATAAGAACACCAATAAATCTAATAGATTAAAGGTTGTATGTCTGTCTGTCTGTCTGTCTGTTTTCATATTTTCAAACTCTATCTCTACGGAAACTTTAAGTTGGAGTAAGGGTGTCAAATAATTGGATTTTTATGGGCTGTTTTTATGTGCTAAATAGATCATAGGCGTGTCCCGTTGATACAACGGTAACGTCACACGCTTTGAATATTATAATTTTGCTTTCAGTTTTGATTCTAGCTGACGGCACCAAATGTGGTATTTGTTTGTTTTTGTTTTTAATTTTTTAAATCAAAACTCTCTAATAATGTATACGAAATCTGGGCTAATCAAAATATAATATTAAAGAGTATTTTTCGACCGGGCAAAACCGCCCCCATCCTACTAGTATATCTAGTTTATAAAACTATATCTGTCTTTCTCCACATTTACAATTTCTATCTCTTTCGAGGTTAAAAGTCAAAGAGCTGCGCTAGGGAACTCAAATGGTTGAACGTTTTATAGACCATTCATTTATGGGTCTTCAGACGGGTACAATACGGGGCCAGAAAGATGTAAAATACAATAGTTAAACATTTTAGACATTTATCTAAGTTTAGATTTTATCAAATCGTATGCGTGTCACATTGGTACAGCGGTACTGTCACCACCTTAGTATGTTTCAGTTATGGTTTCGATTCTAGCTGATAGTACTCAATATATATATTTATTTTTGAAATCACGGCACTATAATAATATACACAAGATTTGGACGAATTAAAATGGCATACTTAAACATATTTTACGACGTAGAAAAAGCCGGACTCCCACTCGCTCGTAATTAATGTATAAAAACAGAACAGTCATAATTATAGTAATAGTCAAATAAAAAAAAATCATAGACAGACATACAAATACAAAATAAAATGTAAGTGAAAAACATCCAGATAAAAGCTATATCATTCCCTACCCCCCCCAAAAAAAACGAAAAACAAATCCAGCCTTAGAGAAAAAAACAACTTTTGAATAAAAGATCAAGTGAACCCTTCCATGATAAATGCGCGCCCATTTTCTACGATAAATGTGTGCTTGAATAAAAAGACGCTAATTGGCTTTCTAGCAAACTCAGTACAACAAAAATATATCACAATATGAAAAATCATTGATTCTATGCAATATCCTTACGAATTCTTACGTGATTAAACCGCAGAACATTATGTGCAGCTTTATTGCCATATATAATCTTACTGTCTCGGTCTACTAACGTACCTATCTAGTGTTTAAAAAATACTGGTAACAGATACATCAAATTAATGCATACATACATATGTATGTATGTGTGTATGTATGTATGTATGTATGTATGTATGTATATGTATATATGTATGTGTGTAGGGCTTCAAGGATTGGAAGGCGCAGATCACAATGTGAAACGGCTAATTAATATGTTCCCAAATTCATTTTGGAGGTTGTCATTTGCTGCAAGGTGCTGATAAATGGAGATGTTCGGGGAAGATTTCAAATGTAAAATGTATTATTTAATGTATTATTTAATGGCATCAGCTCTAAACGAAACAAAATCAGGTAACACCCCGCCGTTTTAGTACCAGCCTGATTTAAATCCATGCGCATTTTAAACTTGAAAGATATGAATGTATTAACTTAAGATATGAATGTATATTTGTGCAGCCCTAGCAAACGATTAGTCACTTTTACCCCCGAAGTTCTATCCCCCCCCATTTAGCATGTATTTTACCGGTTGAAAATCTTATGAGAATTTGTGCCATCGTGATAACTCCCCGAATACACCATATGTAAACTTTAAAGTCTGTAGCTAAAAAAAATTATGCAGGAGTTTGGCAAAAATCGTCCCTAATAAATACAAACAGACAGATAAGGCTACTTATATATATATATATATATATATATATATATATATATATATATATATATATATATATATATATATATACTAGCAGGTCGCCCGGCATAAACAATTCGTATTATACGCGCTTCAATATGACATTTTAATTCATGCAGATTTTGTATTATAATTATTATTATTATTTTTTTATAGAGCCATTTTTCCATTGATTATGATATTTTTCCTTATGTTTCCCCGACGTAGTCCAGTCGTAAAATACGCTTAAATATATATTTATTTTTACGGAATATATATATATATATATATATATATATATATATATATATATCGACTAAAGTTCAAATCGAGTTTGTTCCAGTGGAACAAGTAAACTGTACATCAAATTTCATGTGTGTGAACCAAACACAGACAGAATTTTAGTATAGACTGTTCCTCTGACAAAGAGACGGAAAACCAGGTCACTTTTAGGGGCTTGTGTGTGCGTGTCGATGTATATATATCTATAATATAAAGCTGAATGTGTGTGTGTCTGGTCACGAATAGGCTCCTATATGGTTGACTATTAAAAATCTGATCCCATATAATGATAGAAGATGTATCGAGACACAGGAATGGGTATGTTTGATCTGGCAGAACGGTGGGTCATTAAAATTGTATGGTCTGTGTTCGCGCCTGATCCACAAAATACGGAAATAAAAAATGTAAAAAAATTTAAAATTGTTTACAAGTGTTTTTGATATAGATGTACAGAAGAATACTTCGATAAGAATGTTTCAACTTAAATAGGGATGGTATAATAAAATTGTGGGGTCTGCGTTCGCGCCTGGCCTGCATAGAATGGAAATATGCCACAAAGTTTAACAAGGTTTTTTAATATAGATCCACAGAATATTGTGATAAGTGTTTCAGTGTGAACGGGTATGGTATAATAAATTATGGGGTTTATCTATTTTATTTTTACTTTCAACATATTTTTCTTTGGTTTTGATACCCACCAAATTGGAAGCTATCTCTTTACAACCCTTCCTTTTCATAACCTATCATACTTTCATAAATCAGAGTCCAATTTCTGTAGGCTGTTTTTGAACCCAGTCGACGACGTGTACTTTTGCTATTATATATATATATATATATATATATATATATATATATATATATATATATATATATACAGAGAGAGAGAGAGAGAGAGAGAGGGGGGAGAGAGGGAGAGAGAGAGATGAAAAAGATACAAAGCTATGTTCATCAATGATTTTTCAATTCGAAACTTTCCCTGGGTAAATAAAATTAAGAAAACAAAACACCAGTAGATTTGAAGATATTTCCGCTATTGTTTTCTTGATTTCAGTCAAACAGAGAGAATTCTCGTACTAAAGACGAAACGTTGATGAACGCATTACTTGGTTTGTTCCATGTTTATATCTATTTCGTCGGAATGCTATTCATATATATATATATATATATATATATATATATGTGTGTGTGTGTGTGTGTGTGTGTGTGTGTGTGTGTGTGGGTGGGTGTGTGTGTGTTCGTGTGTGTGTGCTTGTATGTCAGTGTGTCCAAAAGAGAATATGATTTATGAAAAAAATACTTAAGCTCGAAGCATTCAATTCTTCAACTAATCAGCTTACGATCGTTAATCAAACGAGGCGACTTTTATTTTTATTAAATAAAGTGCAATAATCACATTCGGGATTCGATAACAAATAAAAAATTTAAATTCAACATTAAGAGAGACTATCAATATATTATACAAAATATCAATGTCATAGACTAAAAACAGGTAAGTATAATTTAATTAATGAGCTGTAAATAAAGGTTATCTCAAGGAAATACATACGCTATGTAAGAAAAAGGTCACAATACCTGTATATGCGGTATTCTTATTAAATTTAGTAACAAAGTGGAAAACAATGTGTCACCTTGCTGAATAAGGTTTAGATATATAAGAACTATATAAGATACCCTGGATATTCCAACGTCTTATAATTTTCTTAAAAATGGATCTCATGTTCAATTCGTGGAAGCATAAAATACGTAAATTTTCGCCTCTGAAAATTAAAGGGGAAATAACCCACACAGCTTAAATTACTGACCTAAAACTAGTTCATACGATACTGGTGGAGGCTAATAATATGTGAGAATAAATATAATTAGAAATCAATTAAATAAATCAACTTTACATTGTATTTCTTAATAAAAATATGAAAACAATTTCATTATAACAAACAATATATAATATAGGTGTGTTAATTAAAATAGATTTTCTTAAATATAATGTGTTTGCATGTGAGGTTACTCCATGAATGTAGATTCCCTTTGAATAAATAATATATATAGAAACAATGCTGGAATATTTGTGTGTAACTATCCATTTACAATGAAAATTTTTAAATGTTTGTGTGAAACTGCCCATTAATATGAAAATATATTTGTTAAACAGTTTATCTTTGGTGCATTTTAATCAAATTGTGAACGAGCAAACAGATGGGACTACGAGTGTATTATATATACTAGCTGAAGCACCCGGTCTTGACAGGTTGTAATTAGATATATTTGAATATTCCATCCTTATACATAATTATCTTATTAATTAAACGAAACTGTAATCCACAAGGTTTTTATTTTCATATTCTCCGATGACGTAGGAGAAGTAAGTGCGTTTTATTTTATAGTAGCCCTAATCCTCTTTTCTAGTTTACTCTGTTATCTTATCTTTCTTTTTCAACGTATGATGTAAGAATTGCAATTATTATTTCATAGCATTAATCTACACTAACATGTATCATTAATCTACACTAACATGTATCATTAATCTACATTAACATGTAGCATTAATCTATATTAACAAAATTTTTAGTGTGACCTCTAGCAGGTGTGTAAATGTAGATTTTTTCAGGACTCTTAATGCGTGGGCAACCACGATACAACTGGCCATGAGAAAAGAAAGGTGTATGAAGATTAAGTGCAAGCTTTGCCCTTGAGATTTATTTATTCTTTTCGGTAATAAGAGAAGAAAAGAACAAGATAAATTAGTCAGTAATGTGATACTGTAAGATACTTAACTTGAAAATATGAAAACCTATCAATGTACACAGCATCGTTGACAACACGCACTGGCTTACAGCTTGACGATCTTCCTACGGCGATGGAATATAGAGACATGTGGAGGAAAACAGTCAATTTGGAACTATATATATATATATATATATATATATAGAGAGAGAGAGAGAGAGAGAGAGAGAGAAAGGGGATTTTTTAAATATATTATACTGAATGTCAGAAGGAGCAGCTGAAATTCTGTTTTACAAAACATTGTGTGTTTTATATGTCTAGAAATGAGAAAGAATTTGAAAATACATAAAAACATACAGGTTTTAATATCTTTCATACATAAATATATGTATGTATCATGTATACCTTTCGTATACCCTTATGTATATATCATGTATATCAATCTATGTATACACACACATATATATGTATATACTATGTATATCTGTCTATATATACGCATATATATATATATGTATATATCACATGTTGGTATACACGCACACACACATATACACATGTATATATAAAGCTTGAATAAATTTATGTTCTTTCGCAGATTTGTCATCTCGATCGCTAATTAGTTTGGATTTATATGTTATTTGTTAGAGGATGAAAGCAAAGTGTTGCCCCGAAGATAAATATTTAAAAGTAATTAGACTCGCCGTAAATTCAATTGCCCATAACTGATAGCGTAATAAAATAATCGCTGCAATGATCAAAGTGAAAGAAAAAATTTTGCAATTAGAAAATTAGAGAAACCCACTGAAATGAATCGTCAGCAAAACCCTATTGAAGTGATCATCTATAATAATATAATTACGAGAAAAAACGTCACGTGTGTCGGTTTAATTTTCCTGTCAAGGCAGTGCTGATAAATATTTATTGAATTAGTATTTGTAAACTTAGTATTAATCAAGCGCTTATCGGAGGAACAACGGAATAAAATATAATGCACTTAATGAAGAAGCATCGCCTTATTTTAATTATTCAGAAGAATATATTGCCTCGGTGGTTGTTCCCAGTACGGTTCAGCCGTTGTAATCCACAATATCTTAAATCGATTATGTCCCAATGTTCTATAAATCAAATACTGATTTTTAAATATACAGGGTGGCCCCATAAAAGTAGTCCAGAATATGTAGTAGAGGGAAGGAACATTTTTTATTGTTTAAATAACATGTAGTGTTATATAAAATGCTGGAAGTTATCTCCGTTGAGATCTATGCATTTCTGCGCACGTTTTACAGCGTTTGCAGATACTGCTTAAAGACCATCTCTGTTGATTCTCCTGACAAAGTTTAGTTGGTCAAGATTTGGAGGATTATTTGCATAAACATTTTGTTTTTAAGTGACTCAAAGATAATAATAATATGGTGACAAGTCCGGGGAACGTAATGGCCATAGCACTTTGCTTATTGTTCTCTCTTCCATAAACATGGCATGAACTCGTGTCAGGGATCTGTAAGACGTGCTGCATGTAGCGCCATCTTGTTGGAAAAAGAGTTGCAGTTTTGACTTGTGGTGTCAGTTGATCGTAAAGTAAAAGATTAGAGAGATCGTATTACTTCCAAATGTGCCGTTTAATTTGATAAAATATGATTAGAGAAAGATTACAGAGATCATGCTACTTTTTAGGATGCCACCATGTAATAATAAATCCGAGTACATATTGCAAACCGGATTCTCCTGAATATCCAGTATCCTGAGACAGAAACTTACGCAAACTGCCGGACACGCTGGTCAAGTTCATTAGCTAATTAGAATGCAACATCAAATGTGAATAGCGTATTAGAAGTCTGGCAGATTGCTTTAGAAAAATTAGAAAGAAAAGAAAACACTTTTAAGTTATTAATTTGAAATCATGGCGCACGACAATTGATCCAACTATGCTGGCCACGTTAGTATAGCCACTGGATCCAGTTTAGAAGAAAGTTTTGGGAACATCAACCTGAAAGAACAGTTGGGAATAACTTATATACCATACATTACGACCATGTAATCTTTACAGCCACGTACCTTGAAAATGCTGCTCAGAAACCTAATATAGTTATATGGAATAAGTCAGAAAGAGTGGCAATCTAGGTTGAATTTAGTGTCTTTAATGATGGACGTCTGAACATAGCTGAAAGAGAGAAACAGACTAAAGGTCTCATGCATAACATTATAATAAACTGGAATCCAGGGGAGATATTAATCGTACCAGTTATTATAGGCTCTACAGGAGTTATGAAGAAGAACCTGAAGTCCTACCTAACTAATATTCCTGGTGATCCAAGTGCAAAAGCGATCCAGACAATTGCACTTAAGGGAACACCAAGGATACTAAAAAAGAGCTTTTGGTTGGTTTGAATAAAAAGCAGGGCAATGTTTGTTGCCCCATACACAGCATAAAAAAATCATCCAAGAAAGAAAATTTTAAAAAAAGTGAAGAGCAATTTGTAAATTACCGTCACTTAAAAAAACACTAATAGCATTCGAATGAGGTGGTGAACATGGCCACAAACAAAAGAAACTTGGAGAAAGAAATTGTCGCTTCGAAACATACACTAAGCGATTAAATAAACACAGTTTAATCTTTATTCCCAAACCTATACCATAAGCTGAAACTACACACGCTAACATCAATCTTAACCCCTTAAACCGAATCGTAACCCCTTACTTTACTTCAATACCCTAGAACCTTACCACAACTCTAAATAATAACCCTAAACCCTAACCTAAAGCTCTACAACTGAATATTTACAGTAACCCTAAACCCTAACCCTGAACCTCAATTTTAATGCAAATCGAACCGACTCAATTCTGGTTTACTTGTTGCATTTTCAGTTAATGACTGTTCCTGGGCAACAAATATAAGATTTTGTGTTTCTGTTATCAAGTCACCTTCAGACAGAAAATTCCACGTGGCATTACGTTGTTCTGCATTACTATTTCGCTCACACTGACCATGAAGTTTTATTTTTACCAATTCAGTCAACGTTTCTGATAAATGTCTTTGCTTCTGCTCATCTTCCAATGAATCTTTATCTAGCTCTTCCATTTTATCTACTGCGACGAAAAACACTTCATGAATGTAAGCCAACTATTGCTGAACAGTTCTAAGCCCTTCCCAATACATTCTTCAGTCACAATCAGTCCTCATCCTTATTATTATTATTATTATTATTATTATTATTATTATTAATATTATTATTTTAATTATTATTATTATTATTATTATTATTATTATTAATATTATTAATCTTCACTTCTATAAAAAAAATGTGCAAATAAATCCGTGTTATCGCAACAGCCGTCTCCTCACTTTTGCAGCAAATATCTGGTAAGTATTTAACTCCTCAATTTTTCTATCCTCATAAACTCTTCGAATTTGCTAATTCAAGCACTTGATACGGTTGCGGAGAAGGAGGGGAATATATATATATATATATATATATATATATATATATATATATATATATACTGGGGGAAAAAAGTGTTGGACACATCCCATTATTCTTTATTTAACAAATAACTTTCGAAATTAGAACCTTTTTTTTTAAGATTTCAAAGGTCATCTTACTGCACTCTCCTTGGAATTACCAATACAAAATTTTATTCTCACTGGATATCTGCAAGCAAACTTATTTGATATTGCTGAGTATTTCTTATTCATTATCTTGCATTTTTTTTTCTTTCAACAAAAGTTCATTTATCTGCTGTTTTAAAAAATTGCACTAACCAGCAAAAATACATTTTTATCCATACGTTCCTTTGGCTTTTAGGAAAATAGCATATATTTCGAATTCCGTGAGATAAGGACTTTTTTTTTACATTTATCTCATATTCCTTGTTTTGAATAAAACATTGTAAATTTAATTCAACAATATCGCGACATTATATATATATATACATATATGTATATATATATATATATATATATATATATATATATATATATATATATATATATATATATATACATTGATTTGATTGATTGTTGCTATTTCTTCTGAAGAGTTTAGGGCATAATAGGTTCACTAATTGATATAAGTATTAAGTGATTGATTTTGCGCTACGAAACAGACAGTCAAGAACTGTAAGGATCAATTAAAATAAGGAATAAAATATAAAAATGGTCAACATTATGTATTTTGGAATATAAATTTTTTTCATTATTCTATATATATATAAATATATATATATAAATATATATAATATATATATATATATATCTATATATATATATGCACAGCATAATCGCGTTGACACCCAGGTTCTCGGCAAATCACACCGAAGTTTAGCAACATTTATCCTGGTTAGTACCAGATGGGTGACCATTGGGGAATTCTAGGCGGTCTATGTGCTCTCCGCTTATCTCGGCATTTGTTTCCAGTTACATTGAAAGCATTGGAAAGTTTTTTTTCTCCTCACTATACACCTGGCACCGTCAGGCTTTTCTGCTACTAGACATAATATATATATATATATATATATATATATATATATATATATATATATATATATATATATATATATATATATATATATACTATCAAAATTACCCGTCGTCGACTGGGTTAAAAACAGCCTACATAAAATGGACTCTGATTTATTATAGCATGATAGGTTATGAAAAGGAAGGTTGTAAAGAGATAGCTTCGAATTCGGGGGTATCAAAACCAAAGCATAATATGATGAAAGTAAAAATAATTAGATAAACCCCATAATTTATTATACAATACCTGTTCACACTGAAACACTTATCGCAATATTCTGTGAATCTATATTAAAAAAACCTTGTCAAACTTTGTGATATATTTCCATTCTATGGAGGTCAGGCGTGAACGAACACCTCATAATTTCATTATACCATATTTCCTCAAACTGAAACATAATTATCAAAGTATACTTACGCAGATAGATATGAAACGTCTTTATTAAACGTTGTGCCTATTTCCATTCTGTTGAGGCCAGGCGCGAACGCTGACCCCCACAATTTTATTATACCATTTTCACTTAACTTAAAACATACTTATCAAAGTATTCTTATGTACATCTATGTAAAAATCTATATCAAAAACACATGTAAACGTGTTTTCTTTATTTTTAATTTTTTTAATTTCCATACTTTGTGGATCAGGCGCGAACGCGGACCCCACAATTTTAATGAACCACCGTTCTGCCAGATCAAATATACCCGTCCCTGTGTCTCGATACATCTTCTATCGTCATATGAAATCAGTTTTTTAAAAATAGTCAACCATATAGGAGCCTATTCGTGACCAGGCACACACACACACACACACACACACATACACACACATTCAGCTTTATATTATATACATATATATGTGTGTGCGTTTGTGTGTATGTATATATATATATATGTGTATCTGTATACGTATATATATATATGTATAATTATATGTATATTATATATATATATATGTATAATTATATATATATGTATATGTATAATTATATATATATATATATGTATATATATATATATATATATATATATATATATGTATATGCATGTACGGATATATATATATATATACATATATATATATATATATATATATACGTGTGTATATATAAGTAGTGAAAGGATTCCAATATATTTGCGATCAAATAATTACCGATTCTAATACCGATTTTATTAATAGATATCTTACTATTTTACTATAGGATTGTTTTCTTCTTGACTACTGTAAAAACTCACATTAAGCGTGCAGATATTTTTTCAATATAAAAATACAGTTGTCGTAGAATGTATATATATATATATATATATATATATATATATATATAGATATAGATATTACTTTACTGTTATTTTTACGTAACTATTTAAGATTACTACTAAGAGTAGAAGATTTTACTATAAACAAGACCAAATGAAAAGACAATTGAAAGAATCGGGTTTGGCATCGGAAAATAAGCACAGATTTTTTAAATTTCTATATTCATTTCGATGCACCTAAAAGTTCCGATGTTTTTCGATTGCCAATCCCCATTTTTAATAAGTGTCCCAATAATGATATATATATACATATATATATATATATATATATATATATATATATATATATATATATATATATATATATATATATATATATATATATATATATATATATATATATATATATACGTTAGTGTAAATCAAACATTTGATTAATGGTTTTCACCTAAGGTGTATTATTTCTGGAAAACTTAATGGAAACATATTTAAATCTAACACCTTATGAAGTGGTAGGATTAACTTTTAATAGAAAAACGTCAATTTCAATTTTGGTGGAAAGGGACGCCTGAGCAGCGTTCATAAGGGTAAAGAAGGTACTTATTAAATTCTATCGCGTATAAACTTTTTATATGACAAGCATAAAACAAAAAACAAACAGATTTTCTTGCTTTTCCTTTCGGGATGCGTAAATAAATGCACGGTAACTCCATAGCGCTACCTACTCAGCCGCCATTGTAACGGAGGCAGTGCGCGTTTTTCCCGTCAATGTGGGATTCGTGTCTTCGAGTCTCGCTATGACAGCCGTAATAATAAATCGTACTGCGAACTAATGGTCGGTGCGTGTAAAACAGGATCGTCGATCTAAAATGTCGACGCATTTATCTGTTCTTCGTGTTGGAGCAAAGTGGACGAGGCACGTAAATCAAGGTAAATAATTTCGTCCATGCGATAGCTAGTAAAACCTGGAATGTGCTAACGGACAAAACCAAAAAGAAGAAAAAACATTACTGGCATTCGAATCCTGGATTTTTCGCAGTGTTCACGAAGATGGATATATTATCGTGGTGTTTCTAGAACTTGCACGTTTTGCAATAATAATGCTATTTCCAATTTACGCTTTACTAAGACACGGACTAACTGACAAAATGGCGAAGCGAGTGTCTTCTAGACATGGGTGGATCTACTTAATATAGTATTGCCAATTTAAGCATGAAAGACCCAGGAGGAGTATATACCAACATGAAGTCTGGCAGACGAGCAGACAACCTGCTTAACACTTAAGCATGACAAAATGATAAAGGGTTCATACTTAAGCTCTCCACATTTAAAAGCTTAAAAATCTTGCCAGGGCCGCTGCGAAAAAGGTAGGCTCTCTCTACCATGCTAGAAAACTACTGACAACTGAAAGTATCCTGTATCTATATAAGGCCACCATTCACCCATGTATGGAGTATTGTTGTCACATCTGGGCTGGTGCGTCTACTACTAGTCTCTCGCTCCTAAACAAGGTTAAAAAAAGAGTTGCCAATCTGATAGGCTCTGAACTGGCATCTAAGCTTCAGCCTCTGTCCCATCGACGAAACGCTGCATCCCTGTGCTTATTCCACAAGTATTTTAATGGTGAATGCTCTGACGAACAGCACACACTTGTTCCCCCACGACGCAGACACCCTCGACAAACCCGACAGGCAGCTAAATCTGGCCCACACAGTAGAGATCCCTAGATGTAAAAGATCTTTCTACTCCAGTAATTTGTTCCCCAGAACAGCAAGACTCTGGAATTCCATTCCAGGATCCTGTTTCCCTAACTGTACTGACATGCAGAAGTTCAAGTGCAACGTGAACCGATATCTTGCTGCCCAAATCTCTACATAGTGCCCAAGTAGTTGCTGACCCTGATCGTAGCCCCCTACACCAAAGTGGCAATGTGCCTTGTTTGGGGTGAAAATGTAAAAATAAATAAATAAATAAATAAAAATCTTCTAACCCCTATTTCATTTTCGACGTGACAAAGAAAATCGTACTGGTGCTATTATCGTCTCGAAGAGTCAACGTATATCAGTTGGATATTTTTTATGCAGTCGATATTATTATTCTACTTAAGGGCTCTCTATGTTTTCTTAGCTAGAATCAACATACCATAATAGGGGTTCTACTACTTAAAATTCAGGAATCGATATTTTTTTTATTAATATATACACTAATAAAAAAATTGATTATATATACAACAGTTTCATTTGCGTTATAAGATCCTCTCTACTCTTTAGAAATGATACAGCGCCCACTGTTTTTCGGCTTGATTGGAACCGAAAATAAGCAGGCCAATTTCTTAGTAGAACTGACATATAGATGAGAAACTAAAATATGGAGTGGGGGAGGACGTGGTGTTTTTCCATGCTGAGTGCAATTTGGGGGAAGCTAGGAGTAAAAAGAAAGAAAATTTAGGAGGGGGAGTGATGATACCCCATTTGTTAATGGAGGCTCAAAAATATGACACCACATATTCTTTTGAAGAGTCAACGCACATCAGCTGGCCATTTTATATGCATCGCTTCTGTTATGTTGACGTTCATCTTCGTCGCCAACTGTTATGTTTGCAGGTTGAACTAAATAACGTATACTGCAATACAAATGAAGACTCAACAAACAAAGGTAGATCAATAAGCAGTGTATTAGGAAAAGTATATTTACAGTATATTTACATAATGGTTGTCAAGTAAGAGAGTCTTGGCTGTAGAACATATCTGCTCTCGGCTCGGCCTTCGGTAGCTTCTGGTTAACACACACTCAGACTAACCGAGCCTTGCTATTTATGTAAATGGGTGGGTGCCACCACAACAGCTTCAAAATGAGGTATAAATTCCGAATAACATGTTGAAATTCAATTACACGAAAAGATGTATTCATATTTTCTCTTTAACTGTCTATTATCATAGCTTTAGTATTTGCAATCAGAACAGAAAGAAATGTTTAATAAACTAGCTAAATGGCCGTGCTTCGTGAGAGATATTGCTGTACGCTTAGCGGCACCCTCGCAGAAATGGAATGTGAATAGAGCAATTAATCCTTAACGTATTTAAGTTGGCGAACCTCAAATTGGTGAGAACCATCCATAGGCGGAGGGGTTTATGAAGAGCCACACTAAATATTAGCTTAGGACTTTGACCTCGAAAAAATGTGCACGATTGCTAGGTCGGAGATCATAATCATCTCATATTTATCATGATTGGTCCAAGGATTAGGGCTGTAAAAGAGTATATATATATATATATATATATATATATATATATATATATATATATATATATGTATGTATATATATATATATATATATACTTGTTTATTGTTATATAAACATGGTCACATCCTGCTGCTACAAATAGCCATTTGTTTCAATCAAACAACAGATATCATCAGGCAGCGACTTGACTATTATAAAGTTCAATGAATAACGTTGAACTTTTGAATATTCAAGTCGCTGCCTGATTATATATGTTGTTTGAGTGAAACAAGTGGCTATTTGTAGCAGCAGGATGTGACCATGTTTATATAACAATAAACAAGTATTATCAGCTCTTTTTATTGAGCACTATCTAACAACCTCGTTGAATTCATTAGTCCATTACTTTTGAATAAAAAAACCCAAGTATATATATATATATATATATATATATATATATATATATATATATATATATATATATATATATATAATCGAGATAGGACACTGATTGGAAATCAGATGAAAGATCCTGATAGATATTACTTGAAGTAATACTTTCAGAGCGAGTCGCTGAACGCATCCTTCTAAATATCATCTCCACGATTATTCTGCTACCCATACCATTGGTTTCGCGGTCCATTGCATACATAACTCAATGCTCAAATTCAATTACCCACGGGGATATATACAATGGAATGATATATCCATTCAACATCTGATACACTGTGTCAACACCTAAAAAGTTTTTGGATTACATCTACCAAAACATACTCAACGAACCAACGAATACAGCTGTCCCGTATATCTTTCGGAAAATAAGGAGCAACCGTGCTTTTTTGTTATATGGGACCCAACTGCCTTCTCCCCTGGACCAATATTCTTCCTACCTGGATTTATAATCCCGGAGGACATTGTACTCCTTCCGATAATGGACTACCCAGGTTATATCAAATTCCTTTTTCCTATATATAGGAAAAGGGAATTTCCATATAATCATCATTCACCACTTAAAAAAAAACTATTTTCAATATTTGTGCTAAAATGCAAAATAAGTGTCTATTCACAGCTGAACATTTTGCTAACCGTATGTCATTTCCTCTGATGATATGAGCCTTTATTGAAAATCCATGGATAAAGGAAATTAACATAACCCCCTCTATATATTCATTTTATAAAACAATAAATTCTTAATTCGAACATATGCGTCTATATGTTATTTTTTCAGAATTTAAATATAACCACTAAACTTATATATATATATATATATACATATATATATATATATATATATATATATATATATATATTATAACCGAGATCTTTACCCTTTATCTTTGTAAATGGTATACACCATCCCTAGGTGGGGGATCATCATAATGCCAGGCTTGGTTATGATCGGTCTAATTGCGTGGGCTGTAGATGAGTATATATACATATGTTATGAGGTTGACCTTTGACCTTAACATTGAAAAAGATTATGCACCCTCCCAAGGTACGGGAATATCGCCATGCCAGTCTGTGATCGGCCCAGTCGTGTGGGCTGTAAAGAGTTGTACACATAGAAACATACGAATGCTATATATACATAAGCTGGGAGACCGTACGAATCGGTCGCAAAAGTTTTAAGTTCGCGGCTGTTATCGGTGGATACATTTTAACTATCTTCATATAAGGTTGATATACTGTCGGCTACATATATACATATGTAGCCGACAGTATATCAACCTTAATATAAATAGAAAGTGTCGATGTCTTTTTCCCCAAACACCTGGGACTGATTGCCGTGATAGGACGTAACAGCCGTTCCAGAAACATTCGACGGTATGGAAACGAGTAAACGATCTGGTCACAAGAGGTAATATAAGTAATATTTCGAACTTAAACACACCAGAGACACGAACTGACGGATTGACATATAAGTAAAACTTTGGACCGATATTCCATTACCTATAAAAAAATGTTATTTACGTAACGACAGTAAAATTGCTACAAACTTCACCATAGCATATAAACTTGGGTGTAATGACAGGTTGGTTGGTTGGTTGGTTATGTTTTACGGCATATCAACCTTTTCATGTTATTTAATGCCGAATCCAAAGATTTTGAAGAAAACATTTTTAATAGAATATATTTGTTGTTTTCAAGTTGGTTTCGATTTAACCCATAGTTGGGACCCTAAAAGATACTACCACTCCGGGTCAGAGTGGACCTGGGAGCAATGGCAATTAAAGGTTGGCTCCACACTTCCCAAAACTGGGACCTCACCACAGAATATAGTTTAAGGACATATCCAGGACCATGTAATGACAGGACGAATTATTGCACTGAAAAATATGAGAAAAATATATAGCGACAAATATGCACAATTCTCATAGGTCCAATCTGACCCGGATTGGTAGTACCTATTAAGGTCAAAACTATGGATTAAAATAGAAATTGATTTGAAAAAAAAAAACAAATATATTCTATTAAAAAGTTGTTCCTCAAAATCACTGAATTCAGCATTAAATAACCTGTAAAGGGTTGATATGCCGTAAAACAAAAACAACCAAACACCCAACCAATATTTGCCTGCAGACATATCAGATTATTTGAAAGAATTTTCAAAAAAATTCCACAAATTTGGAAGTGACAAATTACCAAATATCCGTGGCTTTGTGTATGCTAATTCAAATACGAGATTCATATTATATATATATATATATATATATATATATATATATATATATATATATATATATATACAATCATTTGATCGATTTTATAACGATGCAGTATAATCGGCATTTCAATTCCAGACATCATTCCTTGCACAACCACCTAAATTTTAATATTCAATCTTTGTGTCTTTGTGTTATTAAGCAAAGTTCGTAATTATCCATATCTATTTTGCTAACAAATTTTCCTCTGATAAAAAAGCTATTTAGTGGAAATCCATGTGTTAAGGGTAGGACTTTAATAAATATCTGCACTCCTTTGGCAAACAGTTAATGTTGTAATTATGAATAATTTATCTTATATATATATATATATATATATATATATATATATATATAGCTCTAAGATAAATTATATATATGTATATATATGTATATATATATATATATATATCATATACAGCATAATCGCGTTAACACATCGGTCCTCATCATATAACCGACGGTAAGCAAAGTTGAGCCTGGTTAGTTCTATATATGGTGAACATTTGGGAATTCTAGGCGCTGTATAAGCTCTCTGCTAGTCTCGGCATTTGTTTCCAGTCGTCCTGTATGCACACTTCACTTGCCACGTGTATTTATCAATGTTGACTCAGGAGAGGTGTGGTTGGAGATTGCGCAACTCTTGCCTATAAAACTTTCACGCGCAGATACCTCATCGTGGGTATCCATAGTCTGTCAAACACGTAGGGAGTCCCATATATATATATATATATATATATATATATATATATATATATATATATATATATATATATATATATATATATATATATATATATATATAGATAGATAGATAGATAGAGAGAGAGGGAGAGAGAGAGGGAGGGATAGATACATACATACATATATATGTATATAGATAGATATACACACATGTATATGTATATAGATAGATAGATATACACATGTATATATGTATATATCTATATACATATATATATGTATGTATATATCTATTTATATAAATATATACATATATATATATGTATATATTTATATAGATAAATATATACATACACATAGTGCTCAGTTTAAGCTGAAGATATTCACATGTTTAACTAATCTCTATCTATCTGTTATATATATAAAAGTGAATGTATGTGTCTGTGTGTGTGTCTGTGTGTGTGTCTGTGTATATGTGTACATTTTCCGACGCAATAACTATGTCAATTCTCAGTCTACGGACTCTAAATTTGATATACAGGGTACTGAGATTTGGGAAAATCTTTTAAACTCGTTTTCGGCCAGAACTTTATATGAGCTCAAATCAATAAATGTTAATGGGTCATAATAAGGGTCAAAGTTAAAAAAAAAAACTGACAGCTTTTTTTTTTTTTTTTACTTAACATATACCTCCAAACGGGCTGGAATACTAATATATCTATAAAAGTAAACGTGTCTGTAAATATGTGTGTCTGTCTGTGCGTATACATTTCCCTACGTATGACCCCTTAGCAGCCAAATGTCTGGCCGAAAATCTATAAAAAAACATTTACAAATCTAAGTACTCTGTATAACAAATTGCCAGTTTGCAGACTAAAAATTGACAGAGTTATTGCATAGGGAAATGTACACAGACACCCACTCAGAGATAGACACATATACACGTTCACTTTTATAGATATACTAGCGTTTCAGCCCGTCGTAGCCCGGTTGATTGTATGTGTATGTTCAGCAAAAAAAAAAAAGCGATCAATTTTTTAAACTTTGACCCCTTAACATTTATTGTTTTGGGCTAAAATCAAGTTATAAAGTTAGATCTATGTCCAAGCAACCTATATCTAAAAATGCAATCTTGGGGTAATTGCGCCAATTAAAAAATGTGGTCTTCATATGCATCGTTTCCAAAAGAGCACTTTTAGCTAGTTTGAGCTATTACCCCTAGCTTAGCGCAATTACTCTAAAGTACGTCATATATATATATATATATATATATATATATATATATATATATATATATATATATATATATATATATATATATATATATATACAAAACAATGTTTCATGGTAAGAAACTGATGATACCTTAAATTAACATTAGGACAATTGTGAATTTGAGAGAAAAATTTCATGTAGTGACTGCAGGCGATAAAATTACTTTAGTACTAAATAGTTTTCCAATTAATGATTAAAAATATAACCGTTTAATAGTTTTATATAATTTAAAGGTTACAAAACTTCAAAGCCTATATAAATATATCTATTGTTTGTAACAAATACTTATTCATTGACACGTATTTCGCCGTCTACGACCTATCAGAATGGCTGAATCTTGAGAAATTCGAAATCGGGACCCCATGGTAAGTAGCCTTAACTCTTACCTCTCACCCACCTCGCTGACTGTTCGGGTTCATGTTATTTGTTTTTACCATACTTTTTGAAGTAATTCAATTATTTACGAAAGTGAATTTTTACCTAAATCGAGCTGGGAATAATTTTCCCTTTAAATAGTTTGGTACCCCCATTGACGAGTAACCACGTATCAGTGGATAATTATATTTTAAAAACGATATATATGCCCGTCCCCATATGGGGGTACCTAATTGGTTAAAGGGAAAATTATTGCCAACTGGCATTTAGGTAAAAATGCATTTTCGTAAATAATTGAATTCATTCAAAATGTATCGCAAAAAGAAAACAAATAACATTTATATATTTATATATATATATATATATATATATATATATATATATATAGTAAGTTATAAAATATATATGGCGCGATTAAGCTACACTGAATATTCCGCGTTTCATCCACTCTAGGACTTCAGGCTTATGCGCATAACCCTGAAGAGTCATAGAGTGGATGAAACGAGGAATATTCAGTGTAGCTTAATCACAATATACATGTTATAACTTACTAACTAGCTCTCCCTACATATTGAGCACTTTTGAAGCAAATACTTAAAGTTTACGCATAGATTTATACTTTCGTCTATTAATTTTATGTGAGTGTGTGTGCGTGTGTGTGTGTGTGTGTATGTATTTTTTGTGCTATATCGCGTGATGGCAGTTTTCGTAAGCGAATTTGTGGCATCATGTATGCATATTTTGGCAGGAAGTCCTCTTTCCAACATTTGAAAATACTACCGTGAAAAACAACAGACGGACTTCTACTTACTGATTCTCTGTTCCCACAAGAACATAGCATAGAAAAAGAAAGAAAGAAAGAAATACTGACGATGGCTTTTTACTTCGAAATATATTTATTAATTTACAAACAAAAATAAATATGTTTATTTTCGTAATAATACGTTGTTTTGGCTTCCAACCTTTCTTTTTGGTAGAATGCTTACCTTGCATGCAAAAGGCTCGGTTTTCGAATCCCGGGTGCGTACATGGCTAATTGGTTAGCCCAAATTAGGACGAAACTCTAGTCTTTAACTTCCGGTTTGTTGCTGTCATGACCCTTGTGGGTTGCGACGTTGTTTGACTGTGAAAACAATTATATCTAATCACTCACATTTTGAAAATTCTATTATAATTGCTGCCTAGGTTAACATTGCTGGAGGGTATCGTCCCGGCGAGTGGAAAATTCCTACTTGTGAGACATCGGCTTGGGGTTATATGCTGGTCGGATGACGTGTCGAGAGAAAGTAAATGCATTCCACAGTCGGATTTCGCCGCGGTTTGCTTGGTCTGTGTTAGTTAATATAATTTCTTGTGTGTTGTGCGTTTGCTCAGTTGGTAGTGTGTTTGCCTCGCAAGCTTGGGTTTCGAATCCCGGGTTCGGAAATGTCTGGCTGATTATCCAAAATGAGGGCGAAACTCGAGTCTTGAACTTCCGGTGCGTCTGCTTCCATGGCTATTGTGGGCTGCGACGATTTTTTTTGTCTATGGAAATAGTTATATATATATATATATATATATATATATATATATATATATATATATATATATATGTATATATATATATTTTTTTTTCAAGGGAAATAAGGTTAAAAAAACCGATAAAAGTGCTCGATATGTAAATAGAGCGGTATATATTTTTTTAATTTTTTATTGAGCCCATAATAAATTGACATTGTTGTTTCCATTGGACTTTAACCCCAAGAGATGGGGTAGAGTACCAATTTCATCGGAATTCACCTATAAATTCCGATGAAATTGGTACTCTACCCCATCTCTTGGGGTTAAAGTCCAATAGAAACAACAATGTAAATTAATTATGGGCTCAATAAAAAATTAAAAAATTATATATATATATATATATATATATATATATATATATATATATAAGAGGTGGGTGTAGTTTGCTTAAAAAAAACCCTCACCATATACTACCCACAAGTCCCGAGCGATGATTTGCTGGGGTATAGTTACTGCTTACAACATTACGTTTGTCAAAGTCAAGTAAATATCTGACGAAGAGATCTTTCTCGAAATATTATATTACACGGACATACCACCAGACCGACTTTCCCATGTGACCACTGTGCAAATATAAATATACTGCGTATATGAAATATGAACATATACACATGTATTTATAAGTTGTATTAATAAATTTCCCACCTGCTTCAGCTTGTTCATTTCCGTTACTTCTGTATTGTACCGCCTTCTACAATTATGTTTAACTATATATATATATATATATATATATATATATATATATATATATATATATATATATATATATATATATGTATATATATATCATTTTGTTCAAGCTGGGGATAGAGTTTCTTATCAGATGCCAACCATTCACTCGATGATTCTGATATTCCATCCGGGAGATGTATTTAAAGCTTTCATGGCCCATTTGTGCAATTGTTTGAATCTATCTTGCTCTTGGTTCACCGGGTATGTGTGCCGAGTAGTTTTTGCCATTCTTTTTCATGAGTCCATTTGTTTCTCTAATAACTGGAATGATAGCGACCTTCTAAACATTCTAGTTTCTTTTAAAGTAAAAATAAGACGTATGTTCGTGTGTACGTGCGTGTGCTTATAGTACTAATAAGATCTACCCATGTGCTATAGGTATACTAAGACTACTACAAAAGTCTACTTATTTACTGAACTCTATAAAATACACGAGATATGCATAAAAAGCTGTATTATATGGCTATAATATCATATGTATATTAACAAAATATTTTTATCGGTATAGATGCATATGTGCAACCATTGTGAGGCATAGAGGCATGCACAGAAAGAGGTTTATATGAATAGGCAATACTTATTTGAATAAATTAACGAAAGGTATCATTTTGCAGTTGTAAAACTTCCAAATATTCTTCACAGACACACGGCGGAAAACATATTAATTCGATGCAAAGACATCTATTAGAAACAAGAAATGACGATAATAAAACTGGATATTATATTTATTCGCTGTCTAGTGGTGTTGGCGGCGAGTAACTGTTTGGAACTGAATAAAAGCTTGCCTTTCGAACAATTTTCAATGCAGACAACCGAGCCTGACAAGCGGCCTAATAGACCCCCTCCTCTTCCTCCTCTTCCTCCTCTTCCTCCTCCTCCTCTTCCTCCTCCTCCTCTTCCCCCTCCTCATCCTCCTTGAGAACGATTATAATAGGACAGTGGATCATATTACCATTTCTTTTTCATTCCACATATGAGATCACCTTACCACATAAATAACATTATCTTTATTGGAAACTAACACGAGGTACGCCTACCTGGAATGTATTCTATTAGTGTAGTTGAAACCCTTACCTATTATATAAAAGGCTAAATATGTGTATGTGGGTGCTTGTATGCCTGCCAAAAACTTCCGACACACGCGACGGGCCCTGACTAAAACCGATATCGTTTTTTAACCCTGGTCTTTCGGGCGACACTATCGACAAATCTGCAAAAAAAATAAATAATAATAATTCCTTCACCCTCAACTCACCCGTTTTTTTACAAAGACGGGTCGGCTTTTTTCGCCGACATTTTCGCAAGTCATCGTCTCCGATGGATCGACCGCGCTTAATCTCAACACCCTTGACTCCTGGTTTCGCCATCGCATCAGCTTAGACGTTACGTTTTATTTTCACCTTCGTTTTAACAGTTCTAGGCTGCCCTCTTACTACAACATTTTTAAAGCATCTCTCCACCATAACTGCCTACTGTTATTGTTTATCCCTCCACCCCGCTACTACAACTTTTTTCGGGGTTCCTCATTACACCACAGACATTCATCCGCACAACGCCGGGTATCCCCGCTATTATAAACTAAAGCGTTGTACTGTTCAGTGTTCGGTATTAATTTACTAATACAGTGTGCAAGTACATATTTGTATATTTTTAACATTGAATTAAATCGTTGTCAGATAATCGAAGACTGGTAGCCTCCGTTCTGTCTCAAAAGACAACTGATACTATATTTAAGGGTAGCTGAGCGTGTAATTATCAGGCAAGAGTTGCGCAATCTTCAACATAATCTCTCCTGAATCAACACTGTTTCATCCAGTGGCAAAAAGTCCTAGACAACTGGAAAAAATGCAAAGATAAGAGGACATACGCCATATAGAATCCTCAAATGTCACTTATTTTATTACTGACCAGGCTCAACGTTGCTTAACTTCGATGATCGAACGGGAACCGGTCTGACAACGTGATTATGCCGCATAATAACAAAATATTTATATCAGGTTATTGCATAAGTACCTGCCGTTTCATAAAAACATGTTCTAAAACATGTTTTGCTATTCGCCAAATTGTTATGTACCATTAGAAGGCACCGTATAGAAGGTTTCCTGTTCAATAAAATTATGGTCATCGTTTTTTTGCTCACACGATTCTTTCTCGTTTTTTCGGAACTGTCAAATGGCATGTCATGCAGATAAAAAAAATCACATTTTCGACACATCCTGCCTTCCGCCTTTAATCGAGGCTATAAAGCAAGTCAAGTGACCAAGGATAGCTGTGCTGTATATGAAAAAACACTATAGCTTAGAGAACTGATCGTGATTTGTTTACCAGATTAAAACATGATAATTTTGACCAAAATGACGCCCCTCGTTCCGGAAGACGAATCAAGATAGTCCAAGACTAACTCAGTGTTCTTTGAAGGAATATCCTATCAGACATCTAGAGAATTGGGTGAAAAGATGAAGTGTGATTTGGCGATAATAACACGTTCCCGTCAGTCGATAGGATTCACACAAAAACTTGGAGCTTGAATCCCCAAACGAAGTTACTTTTGCTGTTAAACTTCTTTGATCTGCTTTAAAAAACACGGCGGGAACTTATGCAACAACCCATTATATACATATATATATATATATATATATATATATATATACATATATATATATACATATATATATGTGTGTGTGTGTGCGCGTGTGTGTGTGTGTGTGTGTGAGAGAGAGAGAGAGAGGGAGAGAGAGAGAAGGAGTGATTGATTGAGGGTGTGTGTCTGCGTCCAATGTTTTTTTTTGACAAAAAAGTAGAAATAATTATTAAATTTTATTCCTCATTCTTAAGTAATGGCTCATCCCATCGGAGGAAATGTAATTAGCAAACTAGACGTAGGTAATTATACATTGTGCATATTAGCACACAAACTAAAAATTAAAATTGAAATTATGGTGTGAAAATGATACTCGAAGGTGAAAGAATATGAATACGAGAACATTCATTTATTTATTGTGGACCATTATCCCCATCTTTTAGTGGTTGTCTCACGATGGTTCGGCCAATTATTCCTTTGGCTTTCGTCAGGTGGTAACTCTGAATCTTGTAACTGCATTCTCAGCAATTCCTGCTTTCCACACTTGTTTTTCGTCTCACCACGTTTTTGCCCAACTAATCATCTGGCTGGCTTTCGGTAGGATTGAAACCGCTATCTTATGACCATGCTCACCTCGAACCGTAGAGATTCAAGGTCTCTATCCACTACGCCGCGGGACCCAACGGGAGAACGAGGTTGGATCTTTGCTCTTATACACCCACGTATATTTATTATCTGATGTTCTATTGTCGGGACCGTACCAAATGGTATATATTATCTAATTAATTTGAATTTTTATTGAAATGAGTATTATTTATTCGTATAGGAAGGCAAGAGAAATAGTTTGCGGAAACATCGTGAAATAACAATTAAAGATTAGGATAATAGTCCGCAATAAATAAATGAATAAATAATACTCATCTCCATAAACATTTCAATTAATCTCTATATAAATAAAATGAACTCATTTTTCCCATATGATTTTGACCTTAATAGGATTAAAAATCAAGATATTTCATGCAAATATAATATGCACAAACGGCAGAACAATATCTGATGTGTGTTATAGGCTTATTATTTCTCAAATTCCTCGATAATCTTAGATTTCTATACTTTTTCTGCTGAGAAGTCACTGCCAAAATCGGTTAAGATCAATGAACGTAGTAAAATATTTTCTCTCTAATAAATTCCTCCTCCCCCTGCCACCACTTAACACCGTTTGGGATCGTTCACAAGGAACAGTTGAGAAGAGAACACCGGTTTGGCTTCGTAGTTCTTTCATGTGAAGTTATTTAAAATCACTAAACTAAGCTGCAGTGCTCTGTGGCGTAGTGGTTAGCGTGCTGGACAATTCACATTATATTTTCACGTTCGCGCCGACCTACCGTAGTCGTTTTTTTTTTTTTTTTTCCTAAACAACTGGAATGGGCTTTTCTTGGTGGCCGAACTGTTAACGTTGCAGATGTTTTTTTTTTTTTTTTCACACTTTATTTTCCTACTTTTACTCATGACTCCGGGTTTGATCCTTCCTACTTACCTACCATAACATTTTTTAAAACTCCCCTCCCCGTCCCGGAAACAAACACTCGGGCAACGCCGGGTACCCCCGCTAGTTAAATAATAATAGAACAATTGTAAAATCCAATGAATACTGGTATATTACTGAATGAATTCCGTTTTTTTAAGTATATTTCAAGCCTGAAGGAAAAATCTTAGGACGGCATATGTGGCTACCCATTATTTTCAGAAAATTCATTTCGATATATTCAGAGATTTACACTGACTTTTTATTTGATTCTATAGAATGCCGATCTGGAGCGAAATGACTTTCTCACTGAAATTTTCATAGATCGCTCAGTTTTTAAAGTAAAATTTTTACTCTGAATCTTGTTTTATCTTTATTTTCTTCATCAGATCTCCATTGCAGTTCATATAGTGTATCAATTGTTTCTTCTGCTTCACGTAAAATTGCTTCGCTTTGTCATTGCTAATACATTCTCGCACTCGACGCTACTCTTCATCGCTATAAATATATATTCAAACGATGTTCATATTTGTGTCAGGGGATTCTGCTATATTTGACATTTCTTGATGAGGTTAAGACAATTATGTTTAATTTTTTTTTGTACGTATTATTGGCATCTATTATTAAATGTCTAATTTATTCGCTATTAAAAAAAAATATATGTTTTGTGTTATATTTTTTCCTCTCCAGCAATAATCTGTATACCCAACAGATAATTAATAATAATAATACAAAAAAACCTTATTCAATATTTCCAAATACGTGTAAAAGCGTACAAACACCGGGGAAATTCTTCTTCAGAAATTTGCTAGCAGTTTTGCATCAGGTCACGGCAGAAAAGAGGTCTAATTTTAGCTCCACCCAAGATGTGCAAACGGTTTTTAATTTCAGGATGTATTTGACTATTTTGAAGGCTGAGGATTGCTTTCTGGAACGGTATAACCATCCCACCGTTTTTCCAGCGTTTTTTGGCAATGGATCTGATAGGGGTCTTACATTCAGTCCAGGCGTATATATATATATATATATATATATATATATATATATATATATATATATATATATATATATATATGTGTGTGTGTGTGTGTGTGTGTGTGTGTGCGTGAGTGTTTGTATATATATATATATATATATATATATATGTATATATACATATATATATATATATACTAGCTGTCAGTTTGACATTACTCGGTCGTACAATATGCTTAAATATGATACTTTAATCTATGCAGATTGCCTATGTTTTAGTATAGAATCAATCCTCTGTTGATTCTTATATATTGGAATAATTTCTCGGCGGACTAATCGGCACAAAAAAAGAAAAAAGAAAAAGAAAGTGAAAATGCTGTCCATCAAATCCCGTCTGTGTTTTTTTACAGTAGCATGTCAGCTGATATTTGAGCTTAACGATGAATGCCCTAGAAAAGACACCTCTGATTAATTTTTTAATTTGTAAATATGACAGCGAAAAATGATTTGCGGCGATTTTTAATGGCACCTCTTCTTTTATCCTAAATTGAACTCATTAATGAGAAAAAGTGAACTAAAATGGTGCGGTACACTGGGGATCATTCGATTGGTGGTCCCCCTAGGCTATATCCCTAGATAACATTGAATCTATTTTTGGAGAAAACAAATTGGTGTAATTATTTTATCTCCCTTAACAGTGTAACGTAGAATATATCCACTGTAATTTTTTTTTTTTTATCTATGAGAGAAAAGTTATTTTAAGATCAGATTTTGTCGATTTTGGATACGTATCAGTTGAATTTTTGTAGAATACACATCCAAGAACTCTGGAGGGCATATGAATAAGCTTTGTGTGAAACTTGCAAAGAATAGGTTCAGCCGTTTTGGAAGCTATTAGGAAGGAACTCACACATACAAAGTGATTTTAATATAATAGAATATATACATGCTTGCGTGCGTGCTTGCGTACGTGTGTGTGTGGGTGTGTGTGTGTGGGTGTGTGTGTGTGTGTGTGTGGGTGTGTGTGTGTGTGTGTGTGTGTGTGTGTGTGTGTGTGTGTGTGAGCATGTATAGATTAAGCTTGTATTGACGTATGGAGCAAGGCGTATGAATAGAATTTCTATTAATATTCCTCATGTTTTCCATTGAAATATCTCATAATCTTTTACAGAGAAAATCATAAATGAATGACATCTGGATTAGATTCGGCCATCGATTCAATATGCTAAGCGGCGACGCATGAATATTTATAGGAAATTAAATCAATCCGCTGAATTAAATAATTAAATGCATGAACATGAAAATTAAAATTAAAAATTAAACATGGCGCTTACGAAAGAAAGACTTAAATATTCTGATACGAAACTATAAAAAGATTTATGCGATTTTTATTTTATTAATTTTTCTTTTTTTTTTCTTTTAGTTGTTGTTGTTAATCTTTTTATCTTATAAAAATATTTGCAACTGGACGATCGTATTTTGATACAAAACACGAAAAGGAATTACATCTGAAAGAAAAAAAAAAGTAATTTCTGCCTCTCTTATTAAAGAAAACTGCGGATACAGGAAGTTAATTAGGTTTTGATCGGGAGCGGTATGGATAGAATACTGCCTCTGTCTAGTTGAGTGAGAGGGGGCTTATTTTGGAGCGGGAATGATTACATGAGTCAAGTTGACTCATACAAAAAGCAGAAACAATCGTAACTATTAATAAATCAGAAAAAGTGTTAAATTTACTCATTGCAGAAACGCTTATATTATGCCAGATAAACCCCTTCAATGGGGGGCATTTTATAATTGATAAATGCGTTTTCAGGTATTTCGTCTCGTTTCATTTTCGTCTCGTTTCATTTTCTTGAATAACCGGTCTTTCGTTCGTCTATCATAAATAAACATCTAATACAAACAATTCTATTGTCGGGTTTTCAAATAGCATTATATCTAGATTTTAATATTTATGTGCGGACCTAAAGCTAGAGCGAATCACAAACTCGAACAACATAATAAAAAATTGAATAAAACCAATAAATAAAACAAGAATGGCTGTTCTATTAAGCGACTCCATTTTATTCGTCCTGTGCCTTTTTTATGATGATAAAGGGCAGATAAAATACTGCTAAATATATGTTCTGAATCAGTAGGTGTATCAGAATTTTGGGTATGTTTTGACACCCCTAACATTAAACTGCGAATAAAATATTTAAAAAAAAACTCGTAATTTCTCATTTAAAAGTGGGTTGTTTATTTTCTTTATGAATTATACTTCCAAAATAAACTATCAAAGTTGTTTAAAAAATAATGAAAACATTACTTTTTTTTATTTAAAAAAACAGTAATGAAATCAATTGAATTTTACGAGTTAAGTATTTTTCAATTTTTAAACTTTAAAAATCTATCAAAATTTTTCTATTTATTCAATTGTTACCATATTTTCAGGGTCAATGTGAAATTTTGTACTCTTTCCACTAAACCGAATATAATATTTTTGACAAACGTTTATTTTAATTCACACCCCCACATTTTGAAATGTCTATTAAAAAGTAAATAATTAATTTATGTACCAAAGTTTTATATATCACAAATTGTAGACAAAAGATCAATAAATAAAATATTTAAATTTAAAACAAAAAACGGAGTGTTTTTTTTAGAAATTTTCATGTAAAGTCCAAAGTTTAAACTTTTTTTTTTAAACCACGTCTTTTTTTAATGTAACCTTGGTTTTACTCCTTTAATTGAAAAAAAAAACAATTAGGGTTTAAATTATATTGTTCGATTTTTAAGCTTGGAAAAACAGAGGGTCGAATTATTCAATGTTTTTCTGGCATTCGTAAGGTCAGTTTCTGACACACCTACCGAATCAGTATTCCAATTTTGGTCAATATCCATTACATGACTGTGATTCTAGACAATGATACACTCTCTCTCTCTCTCTCTGAGAGAGAGAGAGAGAGAGAGAGAGTGTATCATTGTCTAGAATCATATATATATATATATATATATATATATATGTATGTGTGTGTGTTTGTGTGTGTGTATATATATATATATATATGTATGTGTGTGTGTTTGTGTGTGTGTGTGTGTAAGCAAAACTCCGGGATACGGTGGCCGTAGGATACGCTTTTCCCAGTTTACGCCATGGGATACTATATTTTGGCCCCTGGTTACGATATTTGCTCCGCCTTACGGTGTTATTTATGATGTTATATGATAATATATCATGTCTATTTTACCCTGTACTGTATTTTGTTACTAATTTATAATGTCGTATCCCAGGGTTATACTGCATATATATATATATATATATATATATATATATATATATATATATATATATATATATATATATAAAGCTGAATGTGTGTGTGTGCGTGTGTGTGTGTGTGTGTGTGTGGTCACGAATAGGCTCCTATATGGTTGACTATTTAAAAAAAAACTGATTACATATAATGAAAGAAGATATATCGAGACACAGGAATTGGTGTGTTTGATGTGGCAGAAGGATGGTTCATTAAACTTGTGGGGTCTGCGTTCGCGCCTGGTTCAGAAAGTATGGAAATAAAAAAATAAAAAAATAAAAAATTTTACAAATGTTTCTGATATAGATGTACATAAGAATAGTTTGATAAGTATGTTTAAGTTAAATAGGGATGGTATAATAACATTATGGGGCTCTGCTTTCGCGCCTGGCCTACATAGAATGGAAATAGGCACACACTTTTATAAAGACTTTTCATATCTATCTGCGTAAGTATACTTTGATAATTATGTTTCAGTTTGAAGAACTATGGTATGATAAAATTATGGGGTGTTCGTTCGCAACTGACCTCCATAGAATGGAAATATGTCACAAAGTTTAAAACGGTTTTTTTTAATATAGATCCACAGAATATTGTGATAAGTGTTTCAGTGTGAACAGGTATGGTATAAGAAATTATGGTGTTTTTTATTTTATTTTTACTTTCATCATACTTTGCTTTTGTTTGATACCCCCCAAACTCTAAGCTATCTCTTTACACCCCTTCGTTTTCATAACCTATCATACTTTCATAAATCAGAGTCCATTTTCAGTAGGCCTTTTTTTTAACCCAGTCAACGACGGGTACCTTTTCTAGTATATATATATATATATATATATATATATATATATATATATATATATATATATATATATATATATATATATATATACTAGCAAAATGCCCCGTTCTTGACTCGGTTCAAAAACAGCCTACAGAAAATGGACTCTTATTTATGAAAGTTATAATTGGATTTTTATTATAAAACACGTTATGGATCGATCCTTTAACCCTGAATTGATACTGATTTTTTTAGAACTATATTATATACGTCAAGGACGCGTTCAAAATTCCGTGAAAATTCGCGAGTTTAATGGAAAGATTTCCAAGTTCGACAAAATCCACATGAAAAAGGCCGAAGTTTACATCGGCCTTTTTCATGTGGATCATCTCGACGAAAATGATAGTCAAATTAATCCAAATAATATATATTTCAATTTGTTTGTTTGTTTGTTTTTTTTTGGGGGGGGCGTGAAAAGGGGTATAATTTTGCTTCTACAAATAATTTCAAATAATCTAAAGAATCTATAAAAGTGGAAGTGTGTGTGAGGAAAACTCTAAACCTATATACTCAAAGAATTGTCGACCTACACATATTAATTTGGTATATAGGGTATTCAGACATCTAAGACATTTTTAATGAGTTAGCATCTGGAAAAAGAGGCTACTAAGAGGTCAAAATTGAAAAATTGTATTTGGGGGGGGGGTCATCGGATTTTTATGTGTTTGTCAACAGTTTCACGAAGCGCATGCCGGAATAGTTAATATGACGTCTTCCTTATGCTCAGAATTTTTTTAGGGTGTGGGATTTCAGTTTTTGACAGGCTATGGATACCCCCGAAGGCGTGGCTCTACATGATTTTTTTTTTTTTTTTGTGGCAGGAGGTGTGCAATCTCCAATCACACCTCTCCTGAGACAACAGTGTTAAATACCAGTGGCAAATGAAGTTTCTGTACATGACGACTGGGAATAAATGCCGAGAAAAGCGGAGAGCACATACAGTACCTTGAATTCCCAAATGGTCACCCATCTGGTACTAACAGGGCTCAACGTTCAGAATTAAGTAGGTTTGAAAACACTTTTTTTAAGATCGTGTTAAGCTGACATAATAATTATCGTACTTGAGTCAATGTTTAAAGTTGTAGTTTCGAGCTCAGATCTAGTATTTTCCTACTTACAAAAAGTGAATTGTTGAAAAAAAAATAATGTTTTCATGCATATGTTTCAGTTTCTTTCCGTTTTATTTTCCTTTATTTTGTTTTAAATATAAAATTAGGTTTAATACCGGGCAACGCCGGGTGTAAGCACCTGCTAGTAATAAACAAATATTTTTGGGAGCGTATCGTTTCAATAAGAACTCCTCTATAAGGCCCTCATGTTTTTAGGCGATATTTGAACTTAAAAGATGCATTATTTTTTTTACCAAAATAAGTGCGTACGCCCGTTGAGTGCTGATGTCCTGATTGATGATTGACGTGTGTTGGGATGCAACTTTTTTTTTTTTTAATTAATAAAAAATATATATACTTAAAAAATAAGTAGTAAAAACAGGTATCCTTTTATTTTGTCTGTTTATTTTATGTATTTATTTTTTCATTCAGTGGGGTTTCGTCATTTCTTCCGGTTGTTTCTCCGTTTTCTGGGATAGCTTTAATAGACCTGTTTCTTCTTGGTTATTGCTCTTTCTTATTCATCCTTTTTGTGCTCTTTTTAATTAAAAGCTATCGTCTTGCTTGGTTGATAAATAGGAATGTCTCGTTGAAAGAAACGATAGAAATTGATTAGCGAGGCAAGCTTACGTTTTCCGGCAATGCCGATTTTTTTTATTAATCAAAATGACGTCATATTACTCGTAATGTCTCCGCGCTTGACATGTCTTTTATTCTTCAAGACTTCATCTGAGACACCAACTGCAGATCAAACACTAGAGAATATCAAAATGTCTCGAACGAAACATTTGGTACTTTATAGCAAACTAGTCACTATTCGTGCTGATTAGATACTAGGCGGTATACGAGTAATACGAGGAATTCATATTAAAATTTTAAAATAAAACTAGAAAACATGTGCTGAAAGAAAATGGGCGTCTGATTATTTTACCCAGACGGTGAGTTAATTATGTGGTCTATTTGAAATTGCTGCTGATGTTCAAGTTGATTGCGTTTAAATTAAATAAAATACGTATCAGATACGTTTAAAGCCAAAACAACGGATTATCACGAAAATAAACAGATATTTATTTTTGTTTGAAATTTATAAATATATTCTGAAGTCAAACTACATCCTAAGTATTTATTTATTTTTTTCTTTACCATGTTCTTGTTGGAGCAGAGAATCAGTAAGTAGAAGTCCGTTTGTTGTTTTTCACGGTAGTATTTTCAAATGTCACAAGGATGCGTTGGTCACGCCGTATTCAAGTTAAGGGTGTATGCTCCTTGATAGAAGCTTTGATTGCGTTTGAATAAAATAAAATACGTATTAGATACGTTTGAAGCCAAGACAACGCATTATTACAAAAATAAACAGATATTTATTTTTGTTTGAAATTTATAAATAACGTGAATACTGCCTGACCGACACATCGTTCCGACATTTGAGAATACTACCGTGCAAAACAACAAAAGGATTTCTGCTTATTGATGCTCTGCTCCAACAACAACATGGCGAAAGAAAGAAATACTGAGAATGAAGTTTAACTTCGGAATATATTATAAATTTCAAACAAAAATAAATATCTGTTCATTTTCGTAATAATGCGTTGTTTTGGCTTCAAAAGTATCTAATACGTATTTTATTTTATTGCTGTTGATGTTGTTGTTGCTTTTGTGCTCAAACGAGCATGACGTCAGCTTGTGACCTTACACGCGTTTTACACAGGTTTTAACTAGTAGAAAACCATCGCAAAAAAAAAACAAAAAAAAAACACATCGACTCAGGTTTTTCGCTATTGAAACAACCGACATTTATTTACAGGAATTTATTCCTATTTTTCACGTATTTTCCTTTCGCCCTCGGTCACCATCTGTAACATGTTGTTTTTTTATGCGTCTCTGACGTGGTTTTCTGACGTGGTTTCCGATATGTCCACACGTCCGTCTTTTTGAACATTTTTTCTTCTGTCTTGCGTGATGTCACTTCGCACAGTGTCCGATCATTTGTATCCAGTGCCTATACACGCGTCCGCGCTCTGTAACAACCTTAAACATGCCTAAGGATTTTATGAGGGGCATTATTGTTATAAGCTATGAGACATCTTGTACGTTTTAAAATTATTATTTTAGCAAGATAAGTTAAAAGAAATGGAATATATGAAATAGTTGTTATTAATATTGTCAAGCGACATTTGTACAGAGCTCAGTAAGATTATATCTCAGGATTATCTGGTCTGCTTGAAGTTATTTTTGTTAGAGAGATCAATTTGCAAGCCTATTTAATTGCAGGTGTACGTCTGCGACAATGGGAAGAACAAGGCATGATCGTTTCATCTGAAATCGGTGACGATTAGGCGAAGCACATCCAAAATATAGGCGCAGAAAAATGCTAATGCTGGATAAAGGACTGATAAGGGCCCCTTAATACTTCTGATATTTTACCCTATACACCGCCTATTAATCCCAAATCCTCACTCACATTGTACTTACTAGGTTCATCAATGCTTAACTTAATGGTGATATAGTGGGAACCGGTGTGTCAACGTGATTATGCCGTATCGCATGCATCATAAAACTAAAATAAGACTCATTTCTTCCTACATATTAGAACTGTTACCCTCGCAAGCCACAAACAGATATTTGTCTTTAATTCGAATATCGAAACTGAAGCGCCGAAAGCTTTAATCCGAGTGGTGCATTTCTATTTCTATTGATCTCTGATTTTAATTAAATGTACTGACGATGATAAAATGTCATGTCGAAACGCCCTGGATTCCCAGTGGATATGGACACGGCGAAAGACGCGGGATCAATGCTGGAATCTACGTTTCAGCAACGATAAAACCATCATCCTCGTCCTACCCTTACACCGCCAATCTTGCAGAAAAACGCGCGCGCACACACCCACGCCCACACACGCGCGTACACACGCACATACATACACTCTCACATCTTGCTTATTTCAAACTGAAACAGATATGCATCTGCAGATGCGCACAACGATCAATACACGCTCTGTATAGGACAACTACACAAAAATAAAAGCTCTTATATATATATATGCTAGAACCGCTAATTTAACCTCGGACGCTGACAAAAGATATTAAAAAAAGTTTCTTTCGCAAGTAGGTGTAATTTCTTCGGTTGTTAGATGTATGATATATTGTTCTGCCTTTATATATATATATATATATATATATATATATATATATATATATATATATATAACTACTTCATTTACTCACATACAATTAATATACGAAAGTATAGATTTATGCGTAAACTTTAAGTATTTACTTCCAAAGTGCTCAATACGTAGGTAGAGCTAGTTAGTAATTTATAAAATCTATATGGCGATTAAGCTACACTGAATATTCAGCGTTTCATCCACTCAAGGATTCCTCAGGCTTATGCGCGAATTCTGTGGTTGTTTATCGTTTTTATATGGTCCTCATCTATTGAGGATTTTGTTGGCCAATCAGTTTCTAGTATCCACCGCGCCCCTTCCTATCAGCCAACGGGCATGCATTTTATCGAACAAAGGATCTGTTTTAAAACTAGGTTAGTGGTTTTAGGCAGAAACTTTTTGTTAGTTTATATATAAATATACATATGTGTACATACATATATGCACATATATATATACATATATTTATGCATACATATATGTGTGATCGTTTATGTATATTCATGTTTATTTAATTTATTTATTTGTTTATTTTCTATTGTTTTTGTTTTGTTAGTTTTAAAACTATTTTGTATCGCTATCCTTGAGTAAATTTTATTTTGTGAACACAGTTATTTGCTATTTCTCTTCTACAGTCTGATAGATTTGGGGGTTCTTTAAAGTACAGGATAGCAAATTTTTCATGAAGGCATAATCTACATGAGTCGTCTAAATGCCTACACGTGGTAGCTTGTCTTATTATTTTCCATTCGACTACCGGCGAATGTCCGCTTTATTTGAATTCCCAGTATTTATTCGCTAGTGTTGTTTTTATACTGTGTTTTTTTATTGTTGAATGTACATTTGTGGTCATAGTATCGGGTTTTAAAATCTAAGGAATTCATGCCTACGTAATATTTCTTGTTATTCGGGTTTTCTTTCGCAAATATTGTTGCTTGATAAACCACGCTTTTTGTTAGACATTTATTTTGAACTGGGCAAAGTGTGCGGTGTCTACAGTTGCATTTATCTTGTTCGTTTTTAGTATTTTTATTTATAGTATGGTTGTTCTTGTCCAGGGTTGGTTTGATATTATTATTATTATTATTATTATTATTATTATTATTATTATTATTATTATCATTATTATTTTTTTTTTATTATTATTTCTGCTAGTGTTTGTTTTATTTTGTCATGGTGTTTCATGGTATATATATATATATATATATATATATATATATATATATATATATATATATATATATATATATATAGTTAAGCCTTTGTTCTCGGTGATATGAGCGTTTTTAAATTTTAAAATGATATGCATAGTACATTACAATAGAAAAAATGCGAGCATGAAAAGTAAAATTGTTCAGCTTACACAGGAAAAAGAAATGGACAATATATTCTAGTAAAAAATATAATAAATTCATAACTTAAAATATTGCAGCATTAACAATTTATTATATAATGTTAAATTTAATGTTTAAAGTGTTATTAATGCTGCATTATTTCAAGATATAAATTGATTATACTTTACTAGAATATCTTGTCCTTTTCTTTTCTATGTTTAAACTTAACCATATTACTTTTCATTCTCGAATTTTTCTATTGTAACCCATTATTTTTAAACGCTTCCAGTAAATCCACTTGTTTTTTTTGTTTAATTTTAATATTTTCTTTTTTTTTTTTTGCTCCCATAAACATAACACACGCATATGTGATAACAATGTAATAACAATGTACGGTACTCGGCTAATTTTATTCTTTATGTTTCACTTGTTCCTTGTCTCTTTGGCGAGAGCGGTGAATAAGTAGCACCACTGGTTGCTGAATCAACGTAGTTGCTATGGAGACCAGTCATAAAAAACGCCACTCACCTTCTTATGATTTTTTTTTACGATTTTGAACACCAAGGAATTTGTTATAACTTTTTTTTTACTGAAAGAAAATTGAAATTTGATCGAAAAATGAGTGAGCGGTGAAGCTTTAAAGCAATCCTTAATTACTAAAACTGCCACTTAACCATCTATTCAAAAACGGTAGTGTTTGAATTATACGATTAAAAGCCAAATTAAAGCTCAATGTTTTTTTAAAAATCAACAGGCATTTATTTGTTTAAAAGTAATATTTCGGCGGAATAAGCCATTATCATATTCTTCTTTACATTGTATTGCCATTTATTTTTTTTTTTTAGTTCTAAATATAAAACTTCAGAAGTAAAGAATCCGTGTGATATTCTCCAATGGGGATATTGTCCCATATACGTTTTGGGCGAGACGTGTATGCAAATATGTATTACGTTAAAACATTAATTTTACACGAATAAGCGTTAGTTAATTTTACAAAATATTGCGTTGTAATTTGGTTTATTAGCATATATCATACGCATCTTATTTATAAAATGTACACAGCATTATATCACCAAAACGCAATTTTAATTTCCATACCATGCGAGTAAAACGTGCTTTGTCAGACATTAGAAAATATCACTGTTAGAGAACAACACACGGAATGGTTAATACTAAAATTTTCCTCCATGGCAATAGAAAAAAAATTATCAAATATTGAGTTTGATGCTAGCTTATAGATGCATTTCAGGTGTGTGTGTGTGTGTGTGTGTGTGTGTGTGTGTGTGTGTGTGCGTACATCTAAATGGAACACGTGCATTATACCCGTTGTTAGGGTAATCGGAAAAAGTTTGGATCATTCTACCACTACAGTAGATATCTCACTGCTGATGAAATTATTTACCTATATAAGAGCCAAGTACTCCAAGAATAAAGTACGGTTGCCCCATCTGGAAGGGGCCTGCTATAAAAGACTTATCTTTTTTTTTACAAGGTAGTCACCACTTATCAAGGCCCGGAAGCCACTCGGGGATAAGTGTTATTGCGTGTACAGTACGTTAGTGTTGGAGATTTGATAAAGCGTCTTCCTTAAGGGGGCGGTTCATCAGGAACCTGTTTACATTAGACTTGAAGACATCCAGCTTGTAGTCAGGTGGGAAACAGGCAACCGGAACAGTGTTCCACAGGCGTGCACTTCTAAGAAAGAAGCTCTGTTCATGGAATCCACGTTTTGATTTTGGCACAGATAAGGAGTGGGGAACATTTTTGACAGTGGTTTCAGCTAGGCGGGTGTTTATCGTGAAAGATTGGTGAGGGGGACTAGAGATTGGAGTTCAGACGAGGACCTGCCATGGTAGTAACGATAAAACAGACAGGCTCGCAACGTCTCTCCTGTGTTAGAGAGAGGTTGCAGGGAAGAGAAAAGGGCATTAGCCACTAGGCCCCGAAGCCTATTTTGTATTCTGTCAAGGCAGGATATGCTGTTTTTAGCAGCTCCTGCCCATATGTGGCAGCAGTACTCCATACTTGGATGTACTTGGCTTTTATACCGATAGATAATTGCACCAGGGTGAGATATCTTCTGGAGCGGTAGAAGGATTCTACCATTTTTCCAGCGACCTTGGCAACAGAGTTGATGTACGTGTTCCATTTCAGGTCAGAAGTAAAGGTCAAGCCCAGAACCTTATCAAAACATGGAGCTTCCTCTAGACGAGAGCCACCCATTTCAATTGATGCCAGATGGGAATCAGAGCCTTGATGATGTAAATATAGGAGTACTACGCGCTCAAGATCAGAGGAGAGAGAATCTGAGAGAACTTTCTCATTTATGGCCTTTGATGTGTTGCCATAGATGGTCGTGTCATCAGCATAGATGTCAACGAATGATTTAAGTATATGTTTTGGTAGATCATTGATGTAGATCAGGAAGAGAGTTGGGCCTATGATTGACCGCTTAGGCACTCCAGCCTTCATATTGAGGGCCTTTGATTTTTGCCCATCAACCACTACTCTTATGAGCCTATCGGAGAGAAATTATTTAATAATATTACTGGAAATCGTTGACTTTCCAACGTGTCTAATGGCTATTGTAAGAATTCGCAATACCGCTGAAATTAATTAAGATGTTTTTAACATATATTATTTAACATTTATAATATAATAGTCAAGCTCGTAGCCGCATAAACCAATGAGAACATGAAGTTGTTTTTGAACCTACCTATCACTTTAGGATAGATGAAATTTTTATGTCGATGTATCATTGTCTATCTCGAGCAAAAGAAAAGTTTATCTACCCTAGGACGGGGACAAATACGCGTATGAAATAAGTGTACCTTCCCTTGGGCAGGTAATTTACAGCACGTATATAAAATTATCTTCCCTTCTTACCTGTCTGCAAGTCCAATGTTAACAAGTTCTTGATGAGCCGTTCCACTTAAGTTAACAGATTGACTGAATTTCCATTACTAACGATGACTATATTGTCCAATTGACTACTGTACACCCCTAATACGTATCCTCGAGTGGTCTCTGGGCCTTGATTGATGATTCCTATGTAAAAAAAATAAACCCATACAAAGATTAACAGTTGTCCGTCGTAACCATTAGTAAAGGTTAGTTGGTTGATTTTTTTTTCATGCTAGATGGTTTGGTGTAGAGGACAAAGTGTTATAAATATGATCATTGGAACTATTCAGAAAATACGCATTGATAAGAAAAAGAACGAATACTTTTTTTTTACTCGATAAAATGAGAAAAATGTATTAATTTCTACCATTATAATAAACAGATCATTGTTATTTTCTTATTGTATGTATCTGTATATACCTAATTTACAAAAAACACTATGCCCGTCCTGTCTTAATATGTTCCAACTCTATCTCCTCCGACAGTTAAAGTCGCAGACCGGTGCTAAAGGCCTTAAATAATTTGATGTTTATGCACCTTCTGCGTTTTTCATGGCGCTAAATAGGGGGATACATTTTTAAAACTTGTTATATATTTTGTACATTTATCTTAGTTTATTTTAATCAGTTCATATGCGTGTCATATTTGTACAGTGGTACCGTCACCAGTTTTGAATGCTACTGTTTGATTTCGGTTTTGATTATAGCTGATGGCACCCAAATACTTTTTTTTTACTTTTAAAATCAAAACTCTTCTATTCAAACACTACCGTGTTTTAAGTGTTAGTTTTACTAATTTCGAACCATTTCAAAGCTTTTGTTCTCACTCATTTAATGACCAAATTCCAAACAATTTTTACAGTAAATAAGTTCACTTCTTGGCTATATTTCGAAATAAAAAATTCTAATTTTCATTCGTTATAACAAAAGTTATAATAAAATAAATGGTGTTCATAATTTCTCAGGATTAGTAAGGAACGTGAGAGACGGTTTCTTCTGATGGGCTGTTGGTTGCCGTAGCAACTTATTCAACATTGACGTTTTAGGGAGGACTTTTTTTCAGATTGGCTGTTGGTTACCATAGTAAGTTTTATAGTCGTCGATGCCTTCATAAATCATAGCTCGAATGTCGCTCGCATGACATTTTATTTGGGTTATATAGAGAGAGAGAGAGTTAACGGGAGTTATTTTTTTCGTGCTTCGGCTGATAATCTTTCGGTTATGACGTCGCCGTTAAGCGTTTTTCTATTTTTTGACGCTTCTTTCTGTTTATTTGCTTAATTTATACGATGTTTTATTTAGTCAATTTAATATGTTAGTAATAGTTTTTTGATGGCCTGTTGAAAATGCGTATGATATTAAATACAAAAAAAATATCATTTCAAAGCAAAGCCTGAAAAATCACAAAGATGTGAGCATGAAATGTAATAGGGTTAAGCTTAAACTTAGAAAACGATAAAAAATAACTAGTTGTTGAAAGTGGAAAAGAAAAAGACAAGATATTTTAGTAAAAAAATATAATAACTATATAAATTAAAATATTGCAGCATTAGGAGTTTGTTTTTTAATTTTAATTCATTTTAACGTCATACGTCAATTCTTAATGCTGCAATGGTACAACTTATATATACATATATATATATATATATATATATATATTACATTTTTTACTAGAATATTTTGTCTTTTCCTTTTCTAGTTTTAAGAACACGTCTTTTTACTTTTCCATTGTTAAATATTAAGCATATTACCTTTTCATGCTCGCATTTTACTAAGTAATATTATATATACGAAATCTGGACAAATTAAAATATCATATCCATGCATAGTTCTTATTACAAGAGAATGACGTATGTATCTGTTGCTCATATTAGAGAGAGTCTTAGAGTGTTCATGTTGTGAGATAGAGACAGGTCTTATACATAAAGAGACAGGGTACATTTTAATACAGGAGAGCTGACGGAATGTAATACACAATGAGAGGAGATTGGATAGATAGATAGATAGATAGATAGGCCGAGAGCTAGTGCGTTTTACATTAATATGCTTCACAGTTCTGTAGATGGGAATGTTTCTATTACATTTGCACATATTTTTATTTTTGAGATTATGATTTTCACAAAGTTCTTATAATATAAATTGGCAATACCTTTTCAGTTGAATAACATAACACGAAGACGCAGATACAAAAATATGAAGTTGTTCGTTTATCCCATTTCAACCGGCCAATAACCTTGCATCAAAAAATTCAAGTATCTACATGATTCTTTTTTCTCCCCTTCGCTTCCAAGGTTCCATGTCAGCTCTGTCTCTGACTCACTGACTTCTCTCTTTTCCTCTTACTGACTTACTCTTTGCCAAGCTTCAACTATATTGAAAACCCATGACGTCATTGCATGACCAACAAGTGTATATCAGACACGCGGCCTGACACGCCTCACGTTTTCACAAAGCCGACTCTCTAACCTAATTTTTGATTAACCCACTTTACAAACATTTTCCATTGTCCGTTTTTAAATTCCCTATTTTAATTTCATTTCTTTAACAGAAACAATATTACATCATTACATTTCTTTTTCAATAAACAGATATCTAACTATTTATGTGAACTAAACAATGGTAATTCTATATTCTATTTTCAATAACATTCTGTATTATTTATTTTAATTGTGATCGGAATTCTCAATTCAAAATCTAGCTTCGCAAATCCGAATCCTCGGCTATCCTATGTCATATTTACTCACTTACAAAACAGGCGACTTGTTAATGTAATATTACGACCGGGAAATTCCCTCGATAATAATCTATATAATTATAAAACTCTGTCCACACGCCCTTACTCTATCCAAAACATTGTTGTTGTGGAAATTAGCTTGCATTTAATAAAATTCGCAGACCTTTCCACAGTTCAAACATAATGAGTACAAATGCATTCAGTGTTTGCTTATCTTGTGGACATAGTTTCAATCAGAAAGTATGTATTGATCTGTTTTGGTTTTGGTTTAACTTCTAGCTGATGGGATTCAAATAATATTTATTTATTGTTTTTTTGTTTGTTTTATTTTTGAAATCATTACCATATACTGAGTACAGTATAATATGAATTAATTATCTATGATATAAATATGACCTGTCAGATTAAATGTATGTATGTATGTATGTCTGGCTAAAACTTTGGACACAGGCGACAGATTTTCACGAGATTGGTATCCTTTTGAGACGCAACCCTTCGGACGACAAATATCGAAAAATTGGCTAAAAACATAATTTCTTCGCCCTCAACTGGACACTTTTCTACAGGGAAGGGTCGCTTTTTGCACCGATATTTTCGAAAGTCATCACATCTTTTCGATTGTTTAGCCTTAATTTAAACCTACGTCACTTCCTGTTTGGCGATGGTGATAACAGCAAGACATCAGGTATTTTTACCCGTTCCTTTTCCTTCTTCGCGCTACGGGTTCGAGCCTGCCTTCCTACTACCACATTTTTTTGGCTCAACACACTCATACAAACTGGGCACCCAATCGTGTTATAATAATGTATACGGAATCTGCGTATATTAATATTTCAGATTTAAACGTATTTTCTTTCGAGCAACGAGGGTCCCACTTCGTAGTCTATATTTAAATTTGTAGTTGTTTAGTCTGTTATATACATAAATATACAATTTTTCAAGTGTACGAATATTTGCTTCCTCTCACTGTATATTCCTGCAAACGTTATCACTTTCCACATTTTACACCTATGTGTGTATGTGTACGTTATCAGTTTTACTTTTCACATATCATTAACAGCCGTAATCTGTTTTACACAATACTTTATCCCGATTATTATGAGAGTCGTTCAAATAAAAAAGCCTCTTATTTTTTTTTTAACTCAAGAAATCGGAGAGCCACCAACATCGGTATAATGCCAATAAGACGAGCGATCTTCTGTGTTTCCGAATGTATTTTCCTACAAAGACACTACTATTCTGAATGCACTTTTGCCAGTAATAAAAAGATCGCTGCCCGTGAGTCTACGGAGCGGGCTTACTCATTCAGGGGGTTGTTCAAAAAGTACAGCCGCCCATTTTTATCAACTCAAAAAGTTGAAAAGCTATAAAGGTGGGAGTTTTACCATTAAGACAAGTGCTTTTGTGCTACTGAATTTATTTTTCTACATAGTCACCAACATTCTCAATGCACATTTTATCAGGGATTCAATGACGAACGCCTCTGCATCTGATGCACTCCCATGACAGGGTTTACTTTCTTTAAGGCTTTGCCGCCAATATCTGCAATACAGTAAAATACAAACAATGCAATGCAATTTAACACAATATAATTAATTCAATACAATATAATACAGTATAGTACAATACAATACAGTATAGTACAATACAATAAATATAATGCAATTCAATGCAATACAATTTAATACAATAGAATATACGGTGAGAAGGAACACAGATCTATACAGCCGAGATTACAGTCTCTTAATATACATCATTTCTTGATTTATAGTCAAAGCTAAGCGGGTGATGCATTCAATGAGAATAGAGAGATCAATCAAATCATGAATGCATAAGTTCAATCATCATAACAATGATGAATAAATTTTCTCTAATTATTCAGTTCTCTCTTCAACCATTGTTCCTATCCTATTTACTTTTTCCCCACGAATTTAAAGTTAAATACAAAGTCGTTTTTTTTTTTCTTCTTAGAGTCTCATGGAGTCAATATTTGCAACTGAGAGATAAATGCATTAGTTCAGCGAAAACAATCCGATTTGCAATCCCGTCTGAACCATTCGGGCGGAATTAAAAAATAGGAGGCATTACATTTAGAACGTATCTCGCGTATTTACAGGAGTAATAATGTGGTTTGAAGTTCTACACTCAAAATCGAATTTTAAAAAAATATTCAACAAAACTAAAAGCTAATTGAGCAGGTTAGTAAGGCCTTTTCAACCCTTTTCTTTGTGCCAGACCGGCTCCTGTTTTCTGTATCAACTGAACGCAAGCGAGACACTTTTTAAAATAAGAGTCGGAGCTTAGTGAATGTATCAAAAAAAAAAAAGAAGAAAAAGGTAATTAATGAATATGGGGATGGAAAGACCAATTAAAAAGTAGAATCTGTCGATTGTTATTATACGAATTTAAACTATAAATATACTCTTCTTTATCAGCTTCGTTTTGACGTTA
>NC_136496.1:23067650-23105150 GCF_053919585.1 Euprymna scolopes | reverse complement strand
AGACGTGGACCTTTAGTCCTGATAGAAGCATTTTCAAGCATTGAAATGTGCTTCAATGATGTTTGCCGGCCTTTCACAACTTGCAACTTTAGGGTCCAAGCTGATGGTTTTAGAACTACATTCTGTTGCTGTCTTGCTTTTCAATCGACTTGAGCTCATACTGGATTTTTTTTTAACTTCTTCTGATACGGCGATTCAGTGATGGGGTTATTAATTTTTTTTTTTGTCGACCTGGATTCTTTTTGTGCCCATATTGATCAGAATTTCTTTTAAAAATTGTGATGCCCGTTTTGCTACGATTCACTTCGTTTGCAATAGATCCATAGGAGAGTCCACCCCTATTAAGCGCAAAGAGCTTTCCTCTCTCAAACTCTGATAATAGTTTCCCTTTTCCTTTATAATTTAGTAAGATGTTTTTATCCACTAACAAGTTGCTTTTAGTAACATAGAAAGCTTTTCGTATTCATTTTTTCAAAACTAGCCGATTTTATTAAAGTGGTCCAAAGTTAAAGTTGACCAGGTGAAAATGTGTTGTTTTTTTTTTTAAATAATTATTAGATCAGGGGGAAGTAGCTTTTTTCGTCGATATTTTCAAAAGGCATTTCCTTTTCGTTTGGCTAGCCTTAATTTAAAACAACCTCACTCTCGATTTGGAGATAGGCGCAACAGCTAACGCGTTATGTTTTTTTATTTCTATTTTATTTCCCTCCTTTGCGGTACGTGTTCGAGTCTGCCTACCTACTACCACTTTTTTTCTATTTTTATTTTTCCTTAAGCAACACCCTTACACACATCTCCAAGTTTTTTCGTATTCGCGTCACGGGCTCGAGTCTGCCTGCCTACTACAACTGTTTTTTTTTTGCTCAACACGCACCTAAAACACTCAGGCTAGTTATTTTATTAAACTCTGAGTTAATTCGTCACCGTCTTAAATGACGCCATTTCAAACAAAATGTTCAAGCTTAACGACTAAGTCTGGAACTCTGTATATTTTGATTTCTAGATTTACTGATTGCTCCCAAGTTATACATATGGTCGACAAAAAAAAGTTTCTACGGTTTTTAACTTTAAAATCAAGTGAACACATTTCGATTCATGCAAAACGTTATTTGTTGGTTTCCTTAATTATATCCTGCTATTCTTTATTTCCGAATAATTGATTTTTTATAAAATGAATTAATTTTATTTTGTTTCTATATTTATATTATGGCCGTAACAACCTTGCAAAAATGTTACGGTTAGTTTTAGCTTCGTATTACTGGCAAGTAATGTTTATAGATTATCGCTATATTGGTGCATGGACTTAAGACCATTTTAGGTTTAAAGTTTAATTGAAATTGAGAATAAATAAATAGGTGTATTAAATATATATAAATCCTTCTACACCATTTCGGGTGAAGTGTTCTAATCTATTTATTATTATTTAATGTTTGAAAATGCATTGTTATTCTACTTGAAAAATGTTTTTGTATCGTTACTTAGGATAATTATGAAGGGAGATAATCCAATTATCTTGTTAAGTACTGCTAGTTAATTCTGTTTGAAACTGGGTCGATTTTGTTTCTTATAACGGTTAAAGGGAGGTAATTCAGACCGTTTGATGATTTCAGTTCATTGATTACTAGAAGACGTCTATGATTTAATAATTAATTTAATAAGTAGTTAAACACCTTACACTCCGTTACACCACAAATGCATTTAAGAAGTATTATTACCACACAAGCCAAAAGGCCCGACATAGAAAAGCAACAGTAAGTTTAAAGCACACTTGCTCCATGATACTTGACTCTTTCGTTTTAAACTTCAATTGAAACCATTACCATCGCACAAGCAGGAAAGCTAGGCATATAAAATGAACAGTGGGGTTTCTGTTATGAAAAGCGAGCATTCAACATTTATGTTACTGCTTGCATTTTAAACTTTAATTCAAACCATTATGTATATAAAATAATTTATAAAATTAATAGTGGGTTTTCTACAGTCCCATGTAGATTACAACGTATTGTGGAGTCTCTATCTCGGGCAGGCCGTCGATTTCGACGTCGGTTAGTGTCTGTGTCGAAGGTGCGATGTGCGTCTGATCGGTGCTCTGAAACCCCGACCGCTATTCTGACACCTGATAGCAGGAAATCCGGGCAGTGACGCCCGTAGTCGCGGTCTTTTTGCTTCCTCTCTCGGGCAGTCCGTTGATTTCGACGATGACGACTTCATCAAGAGTACGACCATCATACTCCAATAACTGAGTGCAGGGATCACGCTGCGCCCCCCAGTCCCTCAAACCTGCCGGTACGCCCTCACTCCATCTCCACAGGACTTTCACCTCATCTCCCAGCCTAGCCAAAGTAGGAATAAGCAGCTTGCCCAGTACTGCTAGCACCCTCTCCGCTGAAAGCAAAATTACAGAGACAAGGACGGACCAATACAGTCTGCACACACGTAATCAGCCGCATTCGATGGCTGAGGCAACCCCGAATCGAGTTGTATATCACCCTCGTTGACCGCGTCGGCACTGCGGTGCTGGGTCCTCATCCGCCAAGAGCGTCGTTGACCAGGCTTGGATTTTTGTGACCCTAAATAAGGGGGCTAGTGTGTTCTACACCTTGCCCACGGGTGACCCAGCACTGCAACGACTAAGAAGTAGTGACATTCTCCCCAAAACCCTGGAGCTCTCGCACCAAGGCCTCGCTGCCGCATGTAGTTTTACGTCATTCCCGGGACTATATTGTGGAGTAAATCACTGCAAATAAGCATGTGAGGTGTTTTGTAGTGCACAACTAGAGCAGGCAACCAATCGATTTGATCGAAAAATGGGCAATGTCACCGATTTCGATGACACAAAAATATAGGAGTGTGGAACATTCGGTCATCAGTTCATCCCGCGTTAATGGTGTGCAGTTCTACCCATCGACCCACGGGAGCGGAGCTCGAAATAATTTCCAGAAATGTTTGTTTCTAGCAAACATTTGTCCAACACTTATATAGTGCTCAAACGGTTTTGTTTACAAAGAAACCGGGGAGAATCGCATTTAAAGCCAATTAAGTAGCGGTGGAGATTATTTACGACAGTGCACTACCCAAATATATATATACATATAAATATATATAAATATATATAATATATATATATATATATTAAACCTAATCTATAAATATATATATATATATATATATATATATATATATATATATATATATATATATATATATATATATATATATATATATATATATATATATGGTCATGCCATTAACGCATTTCAACTCCCTAGCTTGCATAAATATTCGAATATTTCAGGCTGTGGTCGAAACTCGTTCACTTCTCTTAAAACTCGGAGACTCTATATAATGTGTCAGTATTATAATTGTTTTAACAATTCCTCTGATTTGGCAACTTACTTTTAAAGAACTTTGAATTATTGCTTGCTAGAGGTGTTAATTAGTTCAAGGCGATTAGACAAACTTGACCATAAACGGAAAATGGCGATCGTTACTGCAAGAATTTCTGATGCAAATTACACAAGGAGACCACACGAACATGTCCTATCTTATTCAATCCAAAAATTTAGAAATAATATAAGATGTAATACGCTTACACAATTTTTTACTAAGGATGAATCTGAGCCTGTGATACAACAAAGTACATGCATGTCAGAATTCACACCACGCCACTTGAACATTTATAGACGGAAACAATTATATCTCATACATATGTGAGTGTTCACATATATGGGTGTATATATATATATATATATATATATATATATATATAATCATATATATATATAATCATATATATATAATTTAAATTGTATATAATATTAAATAATATATTTATGTATAATATTTATATGATATATATATTATATATTTCATATATATAATATATAATACATATGTAATAGATATATTTTCTAAAGTAGATGTATATTTGTATATGATATATATATTATAGATATATCTTATATGATAGAGCTATTATATATAATAGATATATGTATGTGTAATTGACATATTATATAATAGATATATAATATATATAAAATAAATATTTGTATAAATTTTAAACCCAAGTGGATGAAGTAGAGTAATAGCGTACAATTTTGACGTTAATTGATTCGTCAATTGATCTCTCTCCCTCTCTCTCTCTCCGTCTCTCTCTCTCTCTCTCTCTCTCTCTCTATATATATATATATATATATATATATATGGCATATATATACACCCACAGAGGGAGATAGAGAGAGAGTAAGAGAGAGAGAGAGAAAGAAAGAAATAGATAGCTAATATAATCATTATAATCATTATCAAGGGACGTGTCTTGATAAAATGTATATAAGAAAAATACTGTTTATCGATGTGTAATATGCGTTTTAATAGTGTTCGATTCGTAGGTAGAACTTATTAATGGTTTAAGAAAATATTCACATGTCAATTAATTTACACTAGTCTTTACGATTTTGTTCATGTGGAAAATCGTATGGATAAAATCTTAGCCTAAAGTTTTACTACGAGGTTTGATCGCAGAAGCTTACGTGCAGTTTAATCCCATAAATTTATTTAATAAAATTATATAAACAATATAGATCTATGGATGGGATATTTTTACATGGAACCTTATTCTACAAAATTATCAGGTAAATTGGAATTTCCATTTCGAATACGTATTAATTGATCGAATTTATTTATTGAACTAAAAAGAATTGCATAACTTTTGGAAAAGAAAATATTAACATTTAATTCTGACTCAAATTCCTTGGTTAGATTTTCATAAAAGAATTAACCACATAAGAAATACATCGTAAATGTCTAGCTAATCCAATAACGTACGCGAGAAAAGAAAAAAAAAGAAATGCAATAAACTAGGGAAACGTACGTCTCTTGTATAATTGAAACTGAAAGTGAAACTTCCTCGAAACGTGAATGACGAGTGGAGATCACGTGACGACATGAATATAAAAAAAAGAAAGAAAGGAAAGCAATCGAAATGGATTCTTGAAGAAAGCAATTCCGACACTTGTTGCGTGGAACAGGTTCCCGCCCAGTCTCGCATCTCGTGCCGCAGCATTGCCAGGAAAAATAGTAGCAGTGCGTTCGGCCTTACAGTTGAATTCAATGCCAATTCTGCTACTACTGCTAGTTCGGCTGCGACTGTTCGAACTATTATGCTACTACAATATTTTGTGATACCTTATATTGATGTCCCGATAAAAGTAAGTGCAAGTAATCAGGTTGTATGTATGTTTATATTACTTTCTCTCTGCCTTTCTCTCCCGTTCTCTCCCTCGTTCTCTCTCTCTCTATCTCTCTCCCTCTCCCTTTATATATATATATATATGTGTGTGTGTGTGTGTGTGTGTGTGTGTCAGCGTGTGTGTGTGAGTGTGCGTGTAAGTATATATACATATATATTTACATATATGTGTATATATATACGTGTATGCATATACATGTGTGTACGTATATATATACGTATATGCATGTGTATATATATATGTATATATATATATATATATGTATGTATGCGAGTATGTGTAAGAATACCTCATCGAAAAAGAACTGAGCACTCTAACCAATCAATAATGCGAATGCATATAAATATAAGTAGAATAATGTCCCCAACTTCGCAGCGAGGAAAATAGCATAATGGTATAAGGTCCCGAGAGAGTAGCGATAACTCTAGATGTAACTTTGAAACATCGATATGTGTAACCAGAGCTGGAATACATTTCTTACATCTCTCCTATAATGCATGGCCACTGTTTGTATAAACTATATTCACTAAGTATATTTATATATATATATGTGTGTGTGTGTGTGTGAGTGTGTGTGTGTGTGTGTGTGTGTCTAATAAAACATTGCATTATATATATATATTGAATTAAACATTGCAGTTTATTATATATAACGAATAGAACAGTCATTTTTTATATACGGATATCTAATAAATGATTATTCTGTTGCTGATTTTGCGCATGCGCAAAATTAAACGTTCACATTTAAAGCATAAAACAGTCAAAAGTCGCTTAATTTTTAACTTTCTGTATTCAACTGTCAGTAGCTCAAAAAGTAATGTCGCTGGATGGATTAGTAACGAGTGAGGCTTAGGAACTTAACGGTTTGATTCTAGCCGGTGGTAGCACGTGTTCTTCTCGGTGTGTGTTCGAAAAGTCTCTGCAAACTCCACTCTAAATATTTTGTCTGCAGTGTTAGAATTTGGTATTTAAGGTGACTATTATTGTGGCACGCAGCTAATTTTTATTTTAGTCGGCAAAACTTGCTGTTAAGGAGTCAAAATTGAAAAATAACAGTTGATTTTTGCAGTTTTTTTTTTTTTTCATTTCAGATCAGGAGTAAAGGTCAAGCCCCAAAACTTGTCCAAACATGGAGCCTCCCTTAAGACGAGAGCAATTCATTTCAATTGATGCCAGATGGGGCCAGAGTGTTTATGATATAAAGATAAAAGTTTGGTTTTAGATGCATATAAAGTAACCAGCCATTCTGCCCCATTGTGCAGCATGTTCAAGATCACATAAGAGAGAATCGGAAAGAACTTGGTCTCTTACGGCCTTTGATGTGCCTCCATATATGGTAGTGTCGTCAGCATGGATGTTTACAAATGTAAGGATGTGATTTGGAAGATCATAGACTTAGATCAAGAAGAAAGTTGGACTAAGGATGGATTCCTAAGTGACTCCATCAATAATACTGTTAGTTTCTGATTTCTGCCCATCATCTACCACTCTTATGAACATATCAGTGAGAAATGATTTAATAACTGAAAAGATATTTCCAGCTATACCATATCTGAGAAATTTTGTGAAGTAGACCTGTATGTCATACGCTATCAAAGACCTTTGATATGTCAAGAGCAATTTATTTAGAAAGATAGCCTCCGTCGAGAGATTCGTTAATTCTATGACATATAACTGTAAGGACATCTATGTAGATCAAGAAGCCATATTGCCTGTCAATAAGAAGGTCATTTTTACTGAGGTTGTTGCCTACTTCTCTATCTAACACAGATTCCAGTAACTAACTCATTACGTTCAAGAGAGTTATGGGGTTGTACAAAGACGGAGACGATAGATCACCTTAATTCTTAAATACGCAGTATACTAATGAGTTGTTCCTGGGTGTTGGGAAGCAATTCTATTTAAGACAACGCTTAAAAAGGTTGGTAACTATGGGAGCTGGTTTAGCACTACAATTGGAATGATGTTAAAGACAGTTGCTTTACTGGAATCAAGGTTTTGATTAGTCGAATAAAACACTCCTCTGTCGTTGCACATATATGATTGCAAGCTGGGACTTTGCCAGAGATTGTATGAGGAACAACGAATGCTACAAACCTCTTAATACCTTTATTGTCATCGAAATCGGTGAAATCGCCTATTTTTACTTTTATGTGGAGGACAAAAGATAGGTTCAGAATTCTTCCCATGGTGACTTAGTTCACGATACATTATAATCTACACTGCACTGTAGATAGCCTATGGTTGATTTTATAAAATTAGCTCTATTATTATATAAAAGGAATTGTGTGCGTGTCTCTGAGAAAGAGAGTGTTCGCTCTGAACTTCAAAACGACTTGGATTTATTTCATGAAAATTCACATAAATATACTTTATGTATCTGATAGTGTTCTTAAGTAGGTTTTGTATGGGTTTGTTTCCGATCAGTACAAATATTCGAAACATCCGATGAAGTAGGTACAGTCGATCTTTGACTTTTTCATATTAAACTTAAATACATTCGCTGAAGCAGAAAGTTAAAAAAAATAAATCAACAATTGAGGTTTGATATGACAGAGGCGTGTTCGAAATAAATGCTACCTTTTTATTGAACCATGTTACCTGTACTTTTGCATTTTAAACTTAAATTCAAGCCATTATGTATAAATTATGTATAAAAATATTTTTAGAAAATCAACAGTAGATTTTCTACAGTGCAATGTAGACTAAAACGTTCTGTGGACTAAGTCACCGCTAGAGGGCATGTGGATCTTCCTATTATTGCACCGCAACTGGCCCAACTTAGATCAGCAAATCAAATGATTATATTAAAAACTTGGCGATTTTATCGATTTCGATGACAATAAAATCGTTTATTATCGTTCAATCCCGGGAAATGACGGGTATTCTTGCTATTTTTTATTACATTGCTTGATTTCAATTTTAAAATGCTATGGTTAAGTATCATTGTTCAATTGTGCTTTAAAGAGAAACAATCATTTCGAGCGCAGCTTTGTCTTAACACTAGGGCTATGACAACATCATATGTTTCCTTGTTCTGACTCTCGAGTGTGTATCCGTTGATATCTTATATGCTTTTATATAGAGCGATGTGGTTCTCGGTTGAATAATGGTGTATAACTGTGTCGGATATATACGCGAGAGTCCAAACAACGATAATAATATTCTGTGGTCATAGTCTCTTACTTATCACTTAGGGTACTCTTGATTTTAGACGTTGTGCTCTTTGTTCGGAAGGAAAACATATAAAATGCACCTGTGATTTTAGGTTGTATCAAAGTGTTAACCTTTGTTAAAATCAAAGTGTCCGTTTATTAATCGCTTGTTTTTTTTAATAATTGATGTTTGATATCTATGGGAGGCATTCTGATAAAAAAACTTTTCTAAGAACATTTCCAAACACATAAAATACATTTGTGTGAACTTCTAAAAAACATTTTTCTGAGTCCATATGATCTTACACAAAGTGACAAAGCGACGTTTATGTATCAGTAGACATATATAAATATACCTATATATATATATATATATATATATATATATGCATCTATATATAAGTGTGTGTAAGTGTGGTGTGTGTGATTATTCATTTACTCACATAAGTAAATATAGGAAGTTATAATTATGTGCGTAAAGTTTATCAGTATTTACTTCAACAGTGCCCAATACATAGATACATAGGTAGAGTAAGGTTGTAAATTATAAAATTAAGCTACACAGAATATTCCGCGTCTGACGAATTCTCACGAGAATGAAAAGCGGAATATGTTGTGTAGCTTTACTGCCATATATATTTTCATAACTTTATATATATATATATATATATATATATATATATATATATATATATATATAATTAACACATCCTGAATAATTACACATATATATATATATATACATATACATATATATGTATATATATATATATATATATATATATATATATATATAAAGATAAAGCGCAAAGTTGCATAAATACGCCAGAAACCTATTCAGTCTATCGCATTTCTAATCAAAATGCTTCTCGCCTGAAGAGGAGAAAAAACCGGCATTATAGAATATTAAAAGTTAAGAAGATTTTGAAAATATTTAGATTAGAAATAAAACAAAATAGATTAGAATTGGAAAAAAAATTCTAGGGGTGATAAAATTGGATAAAAAAGAAGAGGGACAGAAAAAATAATAAATGCTAAAAGAAGATAAAAACAATACATAAGAAAAATCAAATACTAAGATTTTTTTTTAATTTATAAAAATTTTAAAACTAATATTGAAACCCTCCGTTTTTTAATATATATATATATATATATATATATATATATATATATATATATATATATATATATATATATATATATATAGCCAGTAGAGTTTAGTTTCCTAGAAGTACATCCAATGAAACAACATGTGTCTACCAAAATAGTGCTCAATGAGTGAACAGAGCAGGTATATTAATTTTATTTATACAAACATTAATGGCTACATATGTGCATACACGTTTCTGTAATCACTCACGTTGGGGGATTACGTCTTCAGGCCAAGAATTACCTTCAAAAGTGACATTTCCACCAAATACATTTTTCTATTTCGTTTATCAAGTTAAAATACAACCTGGGTGGGAGTCAAAAAAAAAAAAACGGTAAAAGGATAAGTGAGGTCTTTGAAGATAATAAACATCTTTTTTCTTTTCCTCTTCCCCCATCCAACCTAACTTTTGGCTTTTTATGGCATAGGGTAATTGAGAGTTTAGTTTTCTTGTCTTAGAGTCTGTAAGTTAATAACCTTAGCTATGGTCAACCAAGTACTGACCGGTGCCTTTTAATCTACCTCCACCCACACATACATGCAACACACATATAACACACACATACACAGACACCGCCAACACACAGATACACACATTAATACATATATTCAAAAGCGAATCCATGCTGAACGCTCTTTGTTTTATTTACTGAAACTAGACAATAATTCTGAAACTACGTAGAAATAAAGTAAAAAGTACATTAAGGTAAATAAAACAAAACAAAAACAAAAATAAAAAATAAATAAATAAGAATAAAAATAAATTTAATTAAAACAAATAAACCAACAAAATATGAATAAATATAAAACCCGAAAGTTATCTAAACCCCACATGTTCCTATATGCGTGTATCAATACACTTATAAATGTCTACATTTATCTACACCCGCGCATATATGCACACACACATTACAGACATACAGAGACAAATAATAGTGTTTTTCTTTACTTATGTAGCGTGGTAACCTCTTCGTATATGCAATATTATGCTACCCGACTACAGACGGGTGTATATATATATATACATATATATATATATATATATATACATACACACATATATATATATATACATACACACACGCATATACATACATACATACATATATATATATATATATATACACATACGCACATATAAACACACACACACAACAGACATACACACATACATACATATATATACAAACCCACGCATACATATATATATATATAATATATATATAAACAACATTCGGACATCCATACATTTTTGTAATCTATATTGTTACAACAATTCTATACGAGGCAGCCTATTCTAATAGTTCAGAAATATACATGTACATACATACATCTACATACAATAGACACAGTGATACATCCACATACAAACATACACACAGATATATAGATACAGATATATATATATATATAAACATACAAACATACATGCATACATAAAATACACTTATACATACAAACTCACACAAATATAGACATATACATATATACATGCATACATGTACCGTGCCACCAAATGATACATCTAAAGTAGAAACAGACATGAATACATTTACTATATAAATTCACTTTTTCTATCAAATTCCACACGTCTAGTTATGTTTCATGGCCCCATCCGCTTGTTACACTTCCCTAAGTTGTAGGTTTTTACCGTAAAAATTGACACTACGTAAAAATTTATATTGAATTCAGCATGAAGTTCATAGGGTTATCCTCATATTTAACAAACATTCTTTCGATGGTAAGGCAGATATACATAAGATGTATCACGATACAATAATAATATATAATAACATATGACAGAAATCAGAGTATTTAGGTTATACAAACCGAGTATATAAGCTTATATATTGTAGTACTTACCTTCATCTTTGTTTATTCACTCTAATACCCTTATTCCCTTTTCCTCCATTCACCCTTCATTCCTTACTTTCTTTCATATATTTATTTCTTCATTTTTTTTTTTATTAATAAATTATTTTTCCTACCCGGGTATATAAAGATCATATATCCATACATGCACACACCCAAAAATATCCATATGCATACATTATTACGAGCTTCACTCAAAACGATCTATTACTCATTTGGTTCAAATATACCTTCATACAGGTACTAATTTCGGCTAGTAATACCATAACTGCTCGATGAAGTAGAATATTAATGACTTACGTAACCCATACGGGTATGATTATAGTTGCGACCTCACTTATCCTCTTTGTGGGGGGGTTATTTGATGGGGGTTAGTTGTACTTATAGCAGTTCCAGTCTCCTAATTTAGAGTTCCTTAAGTGCGTGTATTCTGAAATGTTTGCAGGATATAGCAGTTTCTTGTTTAATATTCAATAATTTTTCTCTGTCTTTAAACCTAGTTATCTCAGGTTTTTCTGATAAGCATAATAGACATGGTGAGTTCAATGAGTGGCAAGTATTGGCCCTCCTAATAATCTTCCATTCTATACTAGGTGTTTTATTTTCTCTAACTAATTTCCAGTAATATAACGATAAGGAAGTGTCCTTTTCATATGTTTGATTATTCATCGAGCGTGTATGTCCATAGAATATATTTTTGAAAGTCATTTGGGTACTCCCTATGTAGAATCTTTCGTCCCTTGGGTTCTCCACCGGGAATATCCTTGCTTGGTATACCCCCGATGAGGTCAGACATTCATTTTTTATTGGGCATTCCTCAGGCTTTTTACAGTTACATTTATTCACCGCAGTGTTTGCACTAGTATTCTCCCCTTCTCTATTAGTCGTCTTTAAAATTCTTCCATTATGTTTTTTTATAATCCTTTCCAAATTATCACTACAGCTATAACTTAATTTTAATGTATTTTTATTAAATATTTTATGTAATATATTATTTGGTGGGAAATGCTTATTAATAAGTTGTAAAAATTTTGCACCAAGTTTTGTTTTCAACATAATGTTAAAGGGGGGTGTGAACCAAATAATTTTCCTACCACGATTTCTAGATCCATTTGTGCTAGTGTTATTTACTTTATATTTTATCTCTATGTCCTTATACCCACTATTTTTAAGTGCTGTATTATAAATAGCTTTGCAATCATTGGAAGTTACTTCATTAGATGAATTGTTACTTATTCTACTTTCAATAGATAACGGTATATGTTTAATAATGGATGGTGGATGGTTAGACTGCGAATGTATATAAATAGGATTAGCATTATCCTTCATATATGGTTTATAAGTATTCAAATCCAGATCTAAAGTAACGTCAAGGAAATCAACCTGTTTTAAGTTAGCATTAACTTCTACTTTTAGGCCAAAATTTTTCAGGTCCCTATGGATTGCTCTCCTAATCTGATCACATTTAACACTTGTAGCATTCTTCACTATTATGAGCCCATCATCACGATATAGGCCCATGTCCCTTCTATCAATAATATTATCTTTCGTTAAATTATGAATGATATAAAGTCCAACGAGATCTGTTGCCTCTGCAGAGTCCAGCGATCCCATTGATACCCCGAAAAAGTTGTTTTGCCCATTTTTTGCCCATTGTTCCCCATTATAGACAAGGACGGTTGTGCGGCATTTCATAATAATATCCAAATCCTCATCGGAGACATTGGTATAGGTCTTGGCAAATTCAATTGCCTTTCAAAAGAGATCCTTTGTGATTGACGGGTAGTAATCCATAATGTCAAATTGCACGAAGGCACATTTTTTCTTGTTGGCAATGTTAAGAAACCATTTTACCGGATCCGCCATATTTATCCATAGGTTCAGGTTGAATTGCCGTTTTAATTCTAGATTGATTTTCTCTAATATTCTTTTACTAATCTTTCCAATTTCGGGTCTGGTTGGGTTAATCAATCTTGTTGTTGGTTTTGTGTTGAAGCTAGGTTTATGGTCCTTTAAAAGGATATAGGCTTCGTTTTCTCTAAGTTTATTTACTCTATCGCTGATTTGTAATTCATCCGTGATTTTTTTACTGTCCTTATTTATCAAATCAATTACGTTGTTATTTTTTACTTTGTGATAGTCTCTTTTCAAATTCTTCTGGACCAGGTCATTATATTTCTCCCTGTCTAATTTGTAAAAGTTTCTGGTCTTATCCGCCTTAACAAGGACATGTTGTGACTTGGTGATCTCCTTTACAATATTGTCGAGTTTTTTTTTGAATTGATTTTTAGTTTTGTGGGATTCTAAATTTCTAATTAGTGAATAGAGATCCTTCTCGAATAGCACTAATTGTGAGATTACTGGTGGTGATTTAATGCTAGTTTCAGTAAATAAAACAAAGAGCGTTCAGCATGGATTCGCTTTTGAATATATGTATTAATGTGTGTATCTGTGTGTTGGCGGTGTCTGTGTATGTGTGTGTTATATGTGTGTTGCATGTATGTGTGGGTGGAGGTAGATTAAAAGGCACCGGTCAGTACTTGGTTGACCATAGCTAAGGTTATTAACTTACAGACTCTAAGACAAGAAAACTAAACTCTCAAGTACCCTATGCCATAAAAAGCCAAAAGTTAGGTTGGATGGGGGAAGGGGAAAAGAAAAAAGATGTTTATTATCTTCAAAGACCTCACTTATCCTTTTACCGTTTTTTGTTTTTTTTTGACTCCCACCCAGGTTGTATTTTAACTTGATAAACGAAATAGAAAAATGTATTTGGTGGAAATGTCACTTTTGAAGGTAATTCTTGGCCTGAGGACGTAATCCCCCAACGTGGGTGATTACAGAAACATGTATGCACATATGTAGCCATTAATGTTTGTATAAATAAAATTAATATATATATATATATATAGTCATCTACATACAGTACTGTTTCGCTCTTTCGCAGCTCATCAGTACGTCTAGACAGACAAGTGCCGCAAGCCAGGATTGAAACCTACCCGCCAAAATGACAGTCAAGTCTTCTCATCATTACGCTATACGGCTGTTACTGTGTGGGTAATGAATTTAACGATATAATAGTCCTATTAAAATGTGTTCATAATGTACTGATTTACCGAAAATAAACACTCATTTTAATATTTTTTTTTTATAATTAAAATGTTATTATCAATACTAAGAGAAAGACTTTTCGCCACATTGCTGTTTTTTGTTGTCTATCCTCTATTACAAGATACCAATTGAGCAACATGTTTGTGCGAACAAAGTGCATAAAAACTAAAATCCAAACAGCATATTGATAGGCATTTTTATAAAAATCTCGCAAGGCAAGGCAGTTTAGTAAGTGATATTTTTGTAGCACAAACAAATACTATACGCGATATGTATCTAGATGATTTTTTATGCTTTTACTAGCAAGACGCGTTAAATGGCGTTGCACTAAGGAAGCATTCCCCCTCTACTCTATTTTTAAACTCCTCAGGGTAAGAACGGGTTGCGGAATTGACACTCCAACCTCCTCATGTTAAGATGAACAATTCCGATTTCGGAATAGACACCCTCAACTTCCCCCTGTTAAGTACGGCTTTTGGAATAGACACCCTTAACCTCCTTATGTTTAAGAAGGCTTTCGAAATGGTCACCCTAATCATCCCTATATAAATGACCCCTCCCGGAAAAGTCACCCCAAAATGAGGCGGGGTGGTCTTCGCCAGAATATTTGCTCCAAATTAAACCTAGATTATCGCTGTCAGAATCCCGACGCGCGAAGCGATGAACCAAAAGAAAAAGTCGTAATTTTAAAGAAAATGTGTCTCTAACTTCCATGCAATATTTAGGCGACAACTTTTTTCTAAGAGGTTAATGTAGAAAACGAAAAATAAACAATAGTAACCGTAAGTAATAATGTTCTGTCCTAGGTTTACTTTGTGTATGTGTGTTTTTTTTTTGGGGGGGGACATGGATATATGCGCGAGCTTAATGTGTGCATAGATATCGGAAAAATATAAATAATAAAGAGTATATAAAAATGCCCGTCATAAAACAAAAGGAAAAACAAAGAAATTGTTGTAATATTCGTAAAACTAAATTAGTGTAGAGAGAGAGAGAGAGAGAGAGAGAGAGAGAGAGAGAGAGAGAGAGAGCGCGGTCATATTTGTAAAGGTCTGACGTGTTCGTTGTTTTTTTTTTTTTTTTGTAAGAAGGTGATTAATCCGGAAAAATAGATATGTACGCTCTTCGCCAATGAGAACTGCCGGAATTTCAGAGGGGGAGAAATTATTATTTTCGAATCGGAAAGTGGAATGGTAATTGTATATCTATGAGTGTATGGTCCAGTATAAAAAGTGCCAGGTCAGTATAATAATAACGTGTGACACAAACAACCAAATATGATCAGCTTCCCGGAAGATTTGTATTTGAACCAACAGCATAGAAACGAGTGGACAATTGGGCCAACTACGGGATTCTTTTTTTACCACCTCGATAATAACTAGCCATCATAAATAACACGGACTCTACTAGAATAATGCCGTCATCATGATAAAACGTGTCTTCAAAATTTCGGCTTTTTTTAGCTGTTCCAAACGATGTCATGAAATTAAAAACAAGAATATAATATTAATAATGTGCCAAATGTGTAATCATGTGCTTAGGGGTAAGTATACCATTACAAAAACAATAAATATGGTAGAATATGTGATGTATTCTCCGGAAATCAATGACTCTAAAAAAAAAGGAAACATACGGTAACAACAACATACTGAAAAAAACTTCATTATCATAAGATCATAAGAATTGAAAATTTAAATCAAATGTACCAAAGCTCCAAAGACAAGGAGGAAATGTATTTTCTAATTTTAGTCATTCGGGATTAGAAGTAATTTCTAATCTAGTTTAACGCGAACATTTCAAAAACTTTTCATTGTCCTGAGGGAACAAATCTGCAGGGAATACGTCTGTGTTCTTCGTGCTTAGTTTCGATGAGATTATTTGTATAACTTTCTGTTTTTTTTTTGGCGGTTCATTTTCAAATATTAATGTTCTGTTTTGCTTCCTTCCCTATGCGCACAAAGTGAGGCACAGTGTCGGTTATTTCAGGCTGTGAATATCAAATTCAACATAAAAAGGCGCAGAATTGGAGCGAAAATATAAAGAGTTCTTTCTCAATGATCAATGGCGAGAAGAGTTGCACTGTAAGAACAGAACGAATACTAACATTTGCTTTTTATACAAAAGGTCAAGGAGGGTTAAAGATTATTATTACCTCAGCACGTAGATTTGGCCCATGATAGTATGCTCAGAATAAGCAATGACCAGTATGCATTACAAACACACACAGGCACACACACACACACACACATGCACACACACATACCCCCCCATATATATGTATATATATATATATATATATATATATATATATATATATACAGGGTGACCCAAAAAAACGGGCCCCGTCTACACTTTGTGATATTTCCATTATTTATTCACTGATTGCTCTTATTTTACAGGACCTGGCAGAATCAACGATCGTGAGTACACCAAGACCCCAGTGGCAGCTGGGGAAAAAATACACTTTGTTAAATTTTACTACAAGACAGGCTCGTTTAAGAAAACCCAGGACAGTTTCATGCGTCAGGTCGAATGTTAAAAGGGTCCACCCAAAAGCAAAATTCAGAAGTGGGTGTACCACTTCGAGAAGTATGTGACCGTGGAGAACATCAACACTGGCAGAGAGAACCGTCCAAGCCACTCGGGACGTCCCAAGAAGCGAACAGGCGAGTTGGTCGAAGGAGTGAGAGAGTCTCTCTAGCAGGGTCCGAAACTCTCTGTGCGTAAGCGAAGTTAGCCCCGCGGTATGTCCCGTGAGACTTGCAGGAGAGTGCTGGTGAACGATATAAGGGGGTTTCCATACAGAATAAGACGCTGCAGACCCTTACAGCCTCAGACGAGAAGCAGGGGAGGGATATAGCAGTCAAGATGCTCGAGAAGATCGAGGAGACACCAAGTTTCCTTAACCTCCTTTGGACTTCAAATGAAGCCCACTTCCATCTTCATGGAAAGTGGAACTCCAAGACAAATGTCTTCTGGAGGTCCTCCAGACCCAATGAAGAAGCCACCAAGCCCATGCCCTCTCCTGAGTGCACGGTGTAGGCTGCACTCTCGGCCAGAGGCATCATCGGACCAATTCTCATCGAAGAATCTGGCGCAGCAGTGACAGTCACCAAGGAGCGGTATGTGGAGGTCTTCAAAACCTTCAAGAGTGAGATCGAGACCATCTACTCGTCGCTCATGAACAAGTTCTGGTTCCATCAGGACGTGGCAAGTTCACACACTTCAAACCTATCCCGAGATTGGTTGAAAGAGAACTTCGGAGGCCGAGTGATCAGTCTACAAACTGATTTTTAGTGGGCACCCCCATAGCCCGGATCTAATTCTCCCAGATATTTTTCTTTGGAGCTATCTTAAGGACAGAGTCTACGCAGGGAACCCCAAAACTATCACGGAACTCAAGGAAGTCATCAGGGAGGAGATGAGAGTCATTACCAATTCAGTCTGTAAGAACGTCATGGACAACTTCGTGCTGCGCCTCAAGAAATGCACAGAGCTAAATGGAGGCCATCTAGAAAATATGCTGTAGAACTGAGAAAAAAGGCCAAAGACCCTAGTGTTTTGATATAATGTTCTGGGTATAATAAACTAGTTATGACCAAAGTTTCATCATTTCATTCGAACAAAACACTAAGAAACGGGACATATTCGATATTAAAACCCTGTATATATATATATATATATATATATATATATATATATATAGGGTTTAAATATATATATATATATATATATATATATATATATATATATATATTAAATGAAAAAGACAAATGCACGTGAAGACGCACCAGAAGTTGTAGCATTATTTGTTTGTATGGATTTATAAAGGGACTATTATATGTTAGCGAGATATGTGGAAATTCTACAGCGGCATCTTTCATATGAAATAGATTGTTGCTGGGTATTTCGTGATGGTTCAGCGGCAAGGGAGAACCTGGGATAATGTTGTAACCCTTTTGGTAAAGCTCTAACACTATTTATCTTAATGATCGGGTTTCCCTTAAGAAACATGCAAAAGGATAACATACTACGGACATATTATTAGCTAATCTACATACTAATGTTCGTAACATGTTATTACGCTTTATCCTGTTTTCTGATAGATAGAGTATTCGATCGAATAATTCATAATATGACAATTGTCACACATGTACTTACGGACGTTAAACGTACTGCGGTATTAATATATAGATATTAGCAAACAACTGGCGTCGGTGTTTTAAATGGCGTGGACTCTTACTCGAGAAGACACTGTGACGAGTTGGAAAGAAAACACCTAGAATCAAAATTGCCGTTAACTTGGCAAATTAAATCAATTAGAACCTGAATACGAAACCCAATAAGTACTGTGTTAATTATTCAATGATACGTTGCGTATATTTTGTCTTGACAACTATGTTTGTGATAATTTCTATTCTTGAACTGTTTATGATATTAGAAGCTAGTGATGGGACGATTCAAATATTTTTTCCCGATTCCGACACAATTTCCGATTCTGTAGTAAATTTTTGATTCCGATAAAATTACCGATTCCAATTATTTATGAACTTCTAAATATTTAAGTAACAAATGGTAATTACCGTAAAGCCACACGCTAAATGTGAATGTATTATCACAAGCATAAAAAAGGACTCGTGAGGAGGTGATCTATACATTTTAGTTTTACTGGAATTTTAATGTAATAAATATTTCTTATTCAATTATAACTACCAGCAATGGAAGACTTTTATGAAACGAAAATCCAATAAATAAATATAATTAAAACAATCGGCTTTGGCATCGGAAAATAAGCACACATTTTATTTTTTTATCAGTAGGTTATATGATGGACTCTCCGTCGATTTTCGACGTATGAGACTCCGACAATTGACCTGAAGGTCTAGAACTCAGCGTGTCGACATTCACTTAGACGTATGTGGTACTTTAGTCCTGCTAGAGACTTGCAATGGCGACCGCAGTGGTGACAGACATATAAATGCGAGAATTTAGCTCCACACTGGTCAGTATTTTTTTTTGACTTGACTCTCGCTTCTTTAATTTTTTCGATGCAAAACGCCGAGAACTCCTTGATTTTTCTGTCACACATTTCTATCCACTTCCTTCTGTCTTTTGCAGTTAGCTCAATGTTGTTATATTCAATATTTAAAACCTGCAAATTAGACTTTATAGGTTAGTAGGTTATATATATATATATATATATATATATATATATATATATATATATATATATATATATATTCTGTATATATTTTTATTGATTGATGTTATCGTTTACTTGCAATATTCCCTTCACCTTTTCTTTTTCCTTTTACCTTTTTTCTCTTTCCATATTTTTCTTCCTTTCTATTTCCTCTATATTTTTCTTCTTTTTCATTTTTTAATTCTATTTCAATACAAACCTTAATCCCCTATCTCTTCTTTTCCGTCTCCTTCACATATATTATTATAATAGTGTATATCAATTTCTGTTTATTTTGAATGACATGTGATTTGACCTCCTGGTACATTATTTTTAATTGCTTAATCTCGGAATAATTTTCATTACCGACTAAGCTTATGTGTAAGCAATGCTGCCTGAAAAGGTCTCTAGTTACTAGCACTGGGATAGCTGAAATATGCTCATGAACATATAGCGACAATTAATGCTTAAGTAAAAAAATACAAATATATCTTGCTCTTCTTCGGTATTGAGCACTCTTGTATTAACATCGTTAACACATCATTGGCTACTTCTCAATAATAGTATCTTATAATTATATATATATATATATATATATATATATATATATATATATATATATATATATATATATATATATATTGTCATCCACATACAGTATTGTTTCGTTGTACCATCAGCTTGTTTACAAACATTTAAATACGCGTCGGGTGAAAATATATTTACAAAGTGCTCAACCCAAAGGTCGGTGCTTTAATTTTATATATATATATATATATATATATATATATATATATATATATATATATATATATATATATATATATACGTAAGCGATCATTTTATTGATGCATTTTTTTAGTTTTATTTTTATTTGTTTTTTGCAGAACCGCAACCGTAGGCATTAAAAGTCGGGCATACGGGTGGGTTCACGAACCCACCCGTATGCCCAACTCCGACAGACAATATAAGAGTCCCCTGCACCTGTTTCTTACCAATTGCCCTTACATGTGCTCATCCTCCGTTTTGTCTCCATTTGGGAGCTTCCGATCACTCAGTGATCTCAATCAAGATAAAAATAAAATTTATTAATTTCTTTGATGTACCTTTTTTTATCACACTGAGTATAGATACTCTATAAATGACTGGGGTTATTCTTGAATATTCATATCTATAATATAAAGCTGAATGTGTGTGTGTCTGGTCACGAATTGGCTCCTATAGGGTTGATTATTTAAACAAAAAAACTGATTATATATAATGATAGACGATGTATCGAGACACAGCAATGGGTATTTTGATCTGGCAGAACGGTGGTTCATTAAAATTGTGGGGTCTGCGTTCGCGCCAGGTCCACAAAGTATGGAAATAAAAAATTTAAAAATGTAAAAAAAAAACGTTTACAAGTGTTTTTGATAATGATGTTTATAAGAATACTTTGATAAGTATGTTTTAACTTAAATATGGATGGTATAATAAAATTGTGGGGTCTGCGTTTTCGCCTGGCCTCCATAGAATGGAAATGACACAAACTTTAATAAAGACTTTTCATATCTATCTGCGTAATTATACTTTGATAATTATGTTTCAGTTTGAAGAAATATGGTATAATAAAATTATGAGGTGTTCGTTCGCGCCTGACCTCCATAGAATGGAAATATGTCACAAAGTTTAACAAGGCTTTTTAATATAGATCCACAGATTATTGTGATAAGTGTTTCAGTGTGAACAGGTATGATATAATAAATTATGGTGTTTTTTATTTTATTTTTACTTTCATCATACTTTGCTTTTGTTTTGATACCCCCCAATCTCGAAGCTATCTCTTTACACCCCTTCGTTTTCATAACCTATCATACTTTCATAAATCAGAGTCCATTTTCTTTATGCTGTTTATGAACCCAGTCAACGATGGGTACTTTTGCTAGTAGGATATAACTCTGCACTCCATGTTCAAAAATAATGTGTCCTCTAGAGTATCAGATCTGAATGAATGGTTAACTGTCGATATAGACCATCCATACCATAAAAAAATAGTCCAGCAAAAGGCAAACAGTTAGTCGTGGTTCACTCCGAAATGAGTCGCCGCCATTGCGCACAGAAAGGACTATGTCCATCGCTTCCAGCATAATGGATGTAAAGAAATTAACGCCTGGTTTAGAACTGCCAGCAACAACTGTACACATGTGATAAAAAATGCAACAGTTCCCTATGCTCAGTTCGTTAAGTTAAAGTAGCAGAGTAGCTACTGGGCTCCGACCAGTTTTTGGCGAATAATAAACAGGGGTGTGAACAAAAGCCTGCCCACCATCCTGACCATCATAAATAGACCTGAGGTAAACTCGTCAGCATCTGACAAAGATAAACTCTTTGCCAAGCAAATTCTACCCTTTGGAATCAGGGCCGCATTTAACTAAAAACACACTAAGCGACATAAACTTTCCCTACGTGATGTTTCCGAACTTATTAAAAACCTTGATTCTAGTAAAGCAACTGGCCCCGCCGGCATTCCAGTTATAGCGGTTAAAAAAAGGTTCAACCAGTCAAACCCCCATACTTATAAATCTGTTTAAAAATTGCCTTAAAGAGAAATACTTCCCATCACCTGCGAAAACTTCATCAGTCTGCCCTATATTTAAAAATGTCGGTAATCGATACTCTTCCTCTCATTACAGACCAATCAGTTTCCTGTTCGTCATGAGTAAGTTGTTGGAAACTGTGATACACCGATAAGAGGTAAACCACCCCAGCAAAAATAACCTGTTCATTGACATGCAGTATGGTTTCTGTTCTGCTAGGTCTACAGTTTATGTACTTACTGTTATGTCGCACAGGATTAGGGAATCGCCCGACGGAGACTTTGTCTCTAAAGCAATAGCTCTTGACCCATCAACGGTTTTTGAAAGAGAATCGCATTACGATCTACTTCTCATGATTGCCAGCTATGAGACAGCTGGGAATGTCCTCTCAGTTATAAAATCCTTTATCTCTGATAGGCTGATACGAGTAGTCGTAAATGTACATAAATCAAAAACTCACGCTGATAATCCTGGTTTTCCTCAAAGTTCTATCTTAGTCAAACCCTGTTCTTGATCTTCATCATCGATATCCTAAAACAGATTATTAGGTCATTCGTAGACATTTATGCAGACGGCACGAAAATCTATGGCGACACTACAAAGGCCAGCAATGACAAAGATCTTTCTGCTTCTCTTTCTTCTGAGCTTGAGAACGTGGTGCACTGAAGAAAAATATGGTTGCTTAACAAAAACAAGCTCTTTGTTCTTCGTAATTATCGCCCCGATGCCCAACAGGCCGCAGTTGAATGTCTCTAGTCATACGGAAGCCCCATGACTTAACAATCTTCTGGAACGTATTTTTACTCTTATTCTGAAATGGACACATGCATAAAATCGGTTGACAAGATCGCTTGAAAGATAATAAGATGAGCCTAGTGCTCCAGTAAGTATCCCACTACCGATGCGATCCTCTATCTGTATAAAATCCAGGTGCTCCCTACAATGGGGTACTTTTACTACATCGGCGAAAGGGCTGCTCGGCCCGCCTTACCATACGTTGATAGAGCTCAAGACCAGCTTTGAAACCTAATAGGAGATGCCATTTTTTCTTCCTTACAAACTCATTCGAACAGAAGAGACTTTGCGATCCTGCCACTACTCTATCGCTATTTTTATGGTAAGCGCTCGTCTGAACTCTAATCTACGGCCCCACTCGCCAAACTTTAACAAAAGAACACTCGACTAGCTAAGACCACTATATATGTTTTTACTCTCTTTCTGTCTGTGCTGAAATATAAACGAAGATTCCAGGTACAAATTTCGTTCCATGAACTGCCCGCCTTTGGAATACTGATCTGCTTACATGGTGGCTGGATTACTTCAAAATGGCATATTTTAAATCTAATATAAACACGTTCCTACTAAGTCATCCTTATAAATACACAAATTCTACACAATTTACATCATTACAGTACTACTTAAGAGTCATTAACCTTGTCCTCTAGCGGCATTCAGCCTTGAGAAATGATAACTCCCAAGTTACAAAAACCGACACAATACAAGGAACTGGTAGAACAATGTTGAGAAAATAGGTAAAAGATCTACTATGATTTTGGTTGAAGCTTTATTGCGGGTCAGCAACAATACAAAGCAATGAGAAAGAATAGGTATATTAGGAAAAGCGATGGCCTGTCCATTTTATAAACTTACGGATATGAAGGGATAGCTGAGTTTAAATCGATTTGCCCCCCAAAATAAAAAAAAACATTTAGAAAAATTTGACGCATTTAATCTCCATGTACATTATTTAGTATTGTAGACATTCTTTTCTGAACAAAAGTACTGTAATAACAGATAGCACACGCAAATTTAGTATGTCTAGACTATTAGCCACTATCTTATGTCACTTTAGAACATTTTTGACACATTTAGTCGTTATAATAAAATCCAACATTTCATCCTAGAAGCAACACCGCCACAATCGCAACAATCCTAAGAGAAAATAGTTCCTATTCTTACCTCTAAATATCAATTCCTCCTGCGGCCCCTAGCAATGTACACATCATACCTATATTGTGCGTGTACTCTTCATAACTGGATCGTTATTCCATTGACGTAACAGTGTTCCTTTTCCAATTGAAAAAGTTAATGTCTCTCCAGACTAATTCAGCTCATTTTGATTTGCTGACCATTCCTATAGTCCGGATTGCACATGTGCTAATGTAACATTAGAAAATTGCGTGGCAATGATACCTACTTTTGCTTACTGAGTGAATTACTGCGTTCATGTTCTTACATTTTAAGGCGTCAGTTTGTATTTACTCTCTCTATATATATATGTCTATATCTATCTATATATATATATACACACACACGCATATATATATATATATATATATATATATATATATATATATATTATTTCCAACTCTCTTTCGCTCGATTTTTACATTTCTTTTTATGTCGAAGAACAAAATTTCGCGGCGATGCCGAAGAAAAAATCCAACAAACATTTATTTCCTCTCGTTCGCACTCTCTCGCTTTGTACATTTGTCCCAGTAATTAATTTTATTTTTTAAACATAGTTACGTTTTTAATGTACCTTATTTAAATACACTTTATTAAAACATGTGTAATCTATTACGATCTTTTCCGATTTAAAAATAAATTTTTCGCAACATCATCCACCGGATTCGTACATAATGTATTATTCGAATTCAATGTTTTTTAACATATGTGAAATATTCACATTTTAAAATACTTAAACTGTTTTTATAGTTTATTATATTTTATGTTAATTTTTCGCGCACCTTATGATAAAATATATATAAAAATACATAATTATATATATATATATATAATATAATAATATATGTTATATAATTTGTCAAATTGTTTAGATATTTTAAAATGTATTTATTTACAGAAACATGAAAAGCAAACAATGAATGTGTCAGAGTATTTACAATTTCAGAAGTTTTAAAAATGTGCATTAGTAAGAGAATATACTTGAACTGTCTTTCAATGTATATATTTCTCACATATGAAAAAACATTACATTCAAACAACATATTAATTACGAATCTAATGAATGATATTTTTGATCAGTCTCTTTTTTTTTCATTTTTCTTAAACTTTTTCTTCTAGGGGATGGGACATCCAACCAGATGTCAGACATTTACCCCTATTTTAGTGAGTCCAACCAAGAGATCTTTTCAGGACTCTAGCCGTCCCTTTCAGTGCAATCGTTTGTATTTCATTTGCACTTGGTTCACCGGGTATGCTTGCTATGTACTTTTTAAAGTTCTTCGCGATTGTAACAGGGTGTGCAGGTTAAAATAAAGTATATTTAAATAAAGTACATAAATTATATCTTAATATTTTCCAAATATATAAGTAAGAAGTGTATTAATTTTGTGCTTTCCCTCCTCATCTGCTGTGTTTTTGAAAGTTAGATTATGACTTTATACACAAATACCGAATTTTTCACCGATATCTCATGTTACAGTTTTAACGTAAATTTCATTACATAGGGAAACAATACTTTGTCACATACTTGTGTGTTCACAAATTTTGATTTATGAGGAGTATTTTATTAATTTAAAAAATTTTTAAAATTTCTTTTCCGGACTGATTTTCGCGATTGAGCATATGTTACCTTTTTGGGGGTTGGGGGATTGTACATTAACTCCATCTTTACAATGACAGCGTTCATTATTTTTCGACTATGCTGATTAAGAAAATGGCATTCAAATCTTTCAGAGACAAGTACTTACAGAGATATAAAAACCTGTATTATGCACTGTAATTCACTGGCTGTCAAGTTTCTACGCACGCGCGACAAACAAATCTACTTATCTCCTACAGACACTGCCACCCCGATTGTTTTATAGCATTTGTGGATGGGTATGCTGACAACGATTATCACGATTACATTTGAGAGAATTACTTTGGAACCTCCTCCCCTCGCCAAAAAATTTGGTTGACTAGTCTGAATACTTTCTTTACCTGAGGATGTTAGGGATGTTTATGTCGAACGCCGTATTTAAGATAAGAAGGTTCCTGGTGTCTATTCCAAAAGTCATTCTTAACAAGGGAAGTTGTGATGTCCTTTTGAAACGCCTTTCAGAACATGACAATACTCAATGAAGTGTAGTGAAAAAAGTCATAATAGCTTTGTTTTGCACGTTAAGACATAAAACTCGAATTTAATGATTATGTTAGTTTGCTACAAAAAGCATCTTTGATGACGGAGGGTAATTGTTTGTGTGGAACTGGATTCTTTAATCAGACGTTTTGATTATCATTTTTTTTTTACATATCTGAGGTATTCCCATGCAAAACTTATCTAAGTACATCCACACACATTTAAAAATATAATTCAACCAGTCGTTTCTTTGTCCACAGAGAACAACCTCAGACACACGTACACAAAGAGATACGCAAAACAAACAGTGACAATGTTTATATATATATATATATATATATATAAATATATATATATATATATATATATATATATATACACTGCAATCCGGATATCAGAAACTTCTTATCCAAGCCCGCAACTATCTTATATCCGGGTCACACTTATATTAGAGTTTCTTATTTCGGGGTTATCCTGTACATTAACCCATGCTCTAATTTGAGACCAGAGAAAATCTCTCTTATACCCGTTTTCTTACATTTGGTTCTCTTTATCCGGGTCATATATATATATATATATATATATATATATATATATATATATATATATATATATATACATATATATATATATATATAAATGTAAAGTTGGTTCGTTCAAAACGAATTAAACCATATTTCTACGTTACCAATTTATTTGAAATTTTCAGACACCCCATTTTTAGAGTCGAGGTATATTTTAGGTTATTAAAATAAATTTACCTCGCGAATTATTAAAATTAAAATATTAAATAAAATAAATATATTTTGTAACCGTTACTGCGAATCTGTTCTGTTGATAAAACTGAACTTCCGGTTCGATTCATTTCACAGCCACGAATTGACGAAAGATTTCATTTTCTGTTTAGTACGTAAAAAAAACAAAAAAAAGCATAATTCATTTGATTATCTTCCAAATTTTTTAATTTACACATTTTTTCTTTATTATATGAGACCAAAAAAAAAAGTTTGTTGCTTGCTTTTTGATTTTTTTTTGTTTTTGTTTTTCGATATATAATTGGTTGGAATAAAAAAAAACACGATTTAAAAAATAGCGCGGATAACTCTCTGCACTAGCACCGGAAAATATTACTAAACATTTATTAATAATTTCTCACTTTTACAAACATTTGATTTTAAATTTCTTTTTAAATGACGACTTTTATATACTTTTTTTTTAATATCCCCCCCCCCAAATGGTGTTTATTAGACCCCCTGATTCGAAGGTGGACCTAATCTAAAAAAAAAAGAAGTTTTTTATGCGCACATAAGCAACTATTTTTTTATTAATTTTTTTAAAACTTTTTTATTTAAAAATTAGTAAATTTCAATTGTAGCGTCTACCCCGGAACTAATTTTGACAGTGACATTGAACATTCACCGTTTCCGGAGAGCTCCAAGAAAAAGACAAAAAAAGCCGTGGCGCCAAATTCGAGGAGTCTCGCGCCCTCTTTTTTGCTCGCGCACCCCAGAGGTGTAAGACGCGTACCTGCCACGCTTTGTCGCTCGTGCGCGACACACCCTGTCCCGTTTCCAATGGCGAAACCACACAAAAAAGAAAATACATTCTTCTGATCTATTCACGCCGCTCCTTACCCGAACGAATTTTCTAAACAAAATTAATTTATCGTTTCATCCCAACTTATCGCCAAAAACATTTGACCAGTCGTGAAGGATTTCTTCTTCTTTATTTTCTGACTAAAAATAACACGAGTGTGATACACCAGGGCAAATAAACTCACACCTATTATAACAAGCTAAGTCTGATTATTTGTTTTTAATTAATTTTTCTAAATATTTATTTTCTTATTAATGTTTTTTGAAAAATTAATTTTAAGTGAGCTGTTTGAAGCACCTCGCTTCACAATGAATACAATAATAAATCATTTATCATTAATATGTGTTTTTTGTTTTGTGTTGAATGAAACTTTTTTTTTTCATTACAACAATAATGAACCAATTTAAATCTTCCGACATGCGTTTAAGGGTTACGAAATTATCAATAAATCGTTTAGTTACTAAGCCAACGTCAGTAAATAAAAAAAATGTTACGTGCGCATGCATCAACCTTGAACTGGAGGGGAGGCTAAGGGAGCGACTATTAAATAATTATGCTGGTCGCCATGGAACACAACGACCAAGGAGTACCACCTAAAGTGGCACTTATGCACTTATGTTATCATGCTATTTTTTAAAATAGTATTTTCATGTAAAATTCAAATTTTACAATATGTTTTTCTTTTATTAATTTGTTAAGTGAAAGTACAGATAACCCGATCGGTTTCTAATGTGAGGAAAATCTACCCCCCCCCAAAAAAATGGGTACTCTAAATAATAACAAAACATTAAAATTGCCTCAGTCTCGAAAGATTTCTTCTCTACTGAACGAAGAAACAAACGCTGAAGTGTAGTTCACCTTCTGTTTCTCTCCCCTCTCTCTTCCTCTCTTAATATCTCTCTTTATCCATCTCCCCCTTTCCCTCTCTCAATCTATCTTTCTCTCTATATCACCCTCTCCATCTCTCTTTGAGCCCCTTTCTCTCTCTAACTCCCTCTATCTCTCTCCTTTCCTCTGTCTCATCCTTCTCTGTTTCTAACTCTCCCCTCTCTCTGTTTATCTACCAATCCCTTTATCTCTCTATCTCCTTCTCTTTCTCTATTTTCCTCTCACTTTCTCTTTCCTATCTATATATCTTCCTCTCTATCTGTCCATCTCTAATCCCTCATCCTATTTTAGTCTCCTAAATTAATTACAGTGAATAAGGCATTGCCAAAACATGGATAAATCCTATTTTAGTCACCTAATTTACTGACTGTGAGAATAGAAATTATTTGGAAATTACTGCTACCTTGAACACCACCAGAAGTAACTGGTAAAACCTTTCTAATTAAATTGATTTTGGCAGCCATTTGGTAACAAAATGACATAGCCTTAGCCCTTACTGCATGAGGAATACCTGCGACCTTGCTGCCAAGTAGAAGGATTATTTATTCTACTTTAAAACATTCAATTTTTCAAAAATCTCATGTTCGACATCTCCAAAACATCCAATATGGGGAAAAATATTGCAGAAATGCAAACTTATTGTTTATGATAAATGTACAATGGTACGCAAAGAATCACTTGAGGCTCTTGGTCGATCCTTGCAAGATTTGCGTGGTAATGTCAGACCAGTGGGAATGCAGTAATATTGTTTGCAAGAGATTTCAGACAAATGTTACCTGTTATTCTTCAATCAACTCCAGCAGATGAAATAAATGCTTGGCTCAAATACTCATATGCATGTCCAGTTTCCGACTGTTCGATCTGCACAAAAACTTTTGCATCACTTGTGGGAAATTGGGTACGAAAAAGTGCCAGCTGATCAGAGTTAAGGGCAAAATTCTTTGACTTTTAACTTCTGTAATTTCTGTAATTTTATTTCATCAAAAGAATAGTTAGTTTAAAATTTTTTTGCAGATATTCAAATTATAAGAATTCCATTTGACTGAGTGAATGAGCTATTCTTGCAGGTCAATACAAAGATACCCATGAACTTAACGCTATTATTCAATGTAAAATTTCAAGTGAGGTAGTCAAATACAAATCCATCGACACTGTTGTGAAAGCAGATAAAGTGGTTAATTATCCAACAGCTATATTTGCCAGGGATGCCACCGCATGTATTGCAACTGAACTTTGGTGTACTAATTATCATATTGTGAAATATAAACCAATCAAAGCTTTGCAATGGCACATAGCTTGCAGTAAAAAAAAAATTAACAAACAATATCATAGAAACAACAATCTTAACAAGACCTTTCACAGATGAATATATCTTCATTCCATGCATTCCTATGATTCCACCGGATGCATCATTACACTTTTGGAAATTGAACCTTCCAATTTTATTGTCATTTGCAATAACCATCAACAAAGCACAGGGAACAATCTTTACAATTGTGGGCCTTACAGTTACAAACTGAGTGTTTTTTCACATGGACAATTTATATTACGTATTCAAGAGTCACCAAACCGAAAAATCTCTATATCAGCTAAGAAAATGGAACAACAAAAACTGTGTACCCATGCAAAATGGAAAATTAAACCTATAAGAAACATGCTTTTTCTCATTTTGGAACTGTTTCCATTGCGCCAATTTGAGCCACAGCAACGCGTGGCAGGGTACAGCTAGTATATATATATATATATATATATATATATATATATATATATATATATATATAAAAATTTGGTCATTATATCTGTATATGTATATGCGCCTTTTTTATTTTTCTTTCTTTGAAGATTTTAATGCTGGGTATAAGGGCAGCGAAACCAGCTGCCAACATAGCCCTGCAGTTTATTAAAACCAACCGATAGCTCTTTTTAGTATCCTTGCTGTTTTCTTAAGTGCAATTCTTTTGCACTTGCTTCACCAGGAATATTTGTTAGGCAGGACTTCAGGTTCTTCTTCATAAGTTCTGTAGCACCTATTATAACTGGTAGTATTGATATCTCCATAGGAATCCAGTTTCTCTTCATATCATATATGAGACATTGATATTTGGTCTGTTATGTGTGCGTGTATGTATAAGCAAAATTTTAATGTAAACGATTCGATGTAACCTTCGACCTTCTCATGCATATTTTTTAAACTCCGAAATCTTTCTAACTAACTTGGGAATGTGGTCGGTTAAAACTTTCATTAATCTACGGGGACAGCATACTGTATTTTCATCAGTCATCGTCGTGTAGAAGACTTACATAATTCAACCATGAATAATTCGGGCATGGCTGTCGGAGCGAGAGCGTGCTGCCCTCACGGGTTAAATAAAGCGTTCGATTCGAAATTCACGAGACACACGGGAAGTTGACGAAAGATCTAGAAGTTTGGCTCCTGAGTTCGACAAGGTATTCCTGAAGAAGATCATGGTTTACATCGGCCGAAACATTTTGAGAATAACATCCAAGCGGGGTAGGGTAGTCAAAAGAGTTCAAATAATAGATATGCATTAAGTTAGGTAACTTAAATGTAATTGTGATTGCACTAATGCAGATTATAATATAATTAAATGCAACAAATGTGAATAGATCCTCTGATATTTGTTAAGCTTAATAAAACCCATACTTAGTTCATCTCATTTATCATCCCAAGTTGTGTCATGATGCTCCTCCCGTGTTAACAAGCTATACTTCCACCAATTTACTTTCATCCTCGAATGACCTTTGACTTTGATGCGTCGTGATCTATCAAGAAAAAAAAATTGGCGCTTCTACACTATTGGGACGAAATTTCGGAAATCACAATCCTGAAGTTCACATGAAAACAATGGTATCAACGCATTCCGCGTATTTTAAAGACGATTATATTCAAATCTTACGAAATCGATCAGGTAGAAAATTATTTATTAAAGTAAATATAAAATAGAATTTGATGAAAATTATCGTAAGCTACACGAGAGACCAAAAGGGAGTTAATTTGTCCGTTTTTATTTAAACAAAATGACGGCAATTTTTAAAACTGCTAACACGATTAAATTTGTTTTGTTTAATAATTCAGTAATATTCAGGTAATTTCGACTGCATAGCGTAGAAGCAACCATTGTAACATTGTTTTTGATTTGAAAACTCCATTTATCGGCTCAAAAATCTCATCTCAATTCTGTAGAATCTCCCAAAAAATTAATTAAACGTGATAAATTCAATCATCGTTTAAAATAGTCATTATGCTTGATATTAAATAAACGCAAGTAAAGGTTGATATGCCGTAAAATAAATGAGTCTAATAAGCAATACATTTACACTATTTACAAAAACTAAAGACAGAACAAGAAAATGACACAAAATGCAGAATACGGATCGTACTGAAATAATAACCTCATGTTTTTGAAACTTATTCTTAACATGGAAAGTGCTGGGCGGGGGTAGTAAGTGCTCTTCCATCACAAGAACTGCCGCAGGGTCGGAAATTGGAAATGAGAAGTCAGCGCCTCCGAGGAGGGGCACTCTGACCTGAAAACCGTACCTGGGAAGCCCCGTCGGCATTTCCCGTTAAAGCGTTCCAGGCTATTAGCAATGAATTAACCAGTTCTCAGATAGAGAAGGCAAAGCCAGGGAGGGTAGACCTCGTAGAACTAAACAGAACCAGCATAAGCCCCAATTCAACAGAGACCAGACCATTACAGGAATGGTATAATCTCTGTTGGGATGTTATTTTTTTTTTAAGTAGTCTGTACTCGAATGTAACAATTTAATAAATTAATAAATGAAAGATGCAAAAAAATGAAATATGCTAACTAGGTGTTCTGCATAGATACCCATAAACGCCTCGAGTTTATAATTTTCAATAGTTAAAGCGTTTGCGTATATAATATATATAAAAAAAGTTTGATATGCCGCAAGAGGGGCATTCTAAAACCCCAAACACACGCAGTATCTTTCTATCTCTCTTCAGTTTATACTATTCAATTTATAACGATATGACTACTACTTTACCATTTTTAGCAGATGATGCAGCTGCTGTTACGAGGAAGCGGAGGCATCGTTTGTACTACTGCTTCTCAAACAGTTGCTTCGGGGATATTTACTTTTCTATTTATTAATTTTTAGTTGTTTTTATTTTTTCATTTGATTTTACAAGAAAGATAAGACCAAGAAAATGAGAAAAATCGTACAAACATACAAACGCACAAACTAGAATTAAGTAAAAAAAAAAAAAAAAAAAAAAAAAAGACTGCTAGAGAAGGAGTGCTGTTCAGCCCGTTGCAAAATATAGCAACAATTGTTTTCCATCTCTCATACCGATAAGCGCGAACGCAGGCCACCGACTACGCGGTAATCTCAACGCCACGCCAGCCCCGCGAACAACTGCAACAAGCGGTTTCACATACCCGCATATATATATATATATATATATATATATATATATATATATATATATATATATATATATATATATATATATAGGTAGTATATTGTGTGATATATATTTAAAAACGTACACACACATACGCAGACTGATACACGTGCACACACATACACACAGATATATATATATATATATATATATATATATATATATATATATATATATGCGTGGATGCATAAGGATACACATATATATATATATATATATATATATACGTGCATGTATGAATATGTCTAGAAAATGTAGAGCCTGAGAAAGATTTATTGACAATTACACCCACACACACACACACACACACACACACATATATATATATATATATATATATATATATATATATAGGTGTATATGTATATACTAATACTACTGCTACTGCTGCTACTATTACCAAATCTATGTTATTACAACTCTGATTAATACGATCCAAATAAGTAGTGTTTGTCAATATGAATACTACTAAGGCCACTCAGATTACGGCTACAAGTACAACGATTCATACTTTAATTCACCTAAAACAGTGATAACACTGTCGTACTATCTATCGAAGTGGATGAGAAATATTATTCGAATACATATATGTATACATATACATATACAAAAAAAATATAGCAGTATACTTATGGCAAGTGAGCCAGACAGATATTTCTAAAAATTCGTCACATTAACGAGCCCAAAAAGAAAATGCAAAAGACAAAAAAAAAAAGGTTTATAAATAACAGGATTGTTTCCAGAAGCTTTTGAGTTAAATTTACCACCCCGATGTGGTACCCTTAATCAAGGACTATAATCTACACAGACAACCCGGCTTTTATACCCCAAACTAAAGGAACGAGGTTTTATTTATTTTTGTTTGCTTTAAACGTAATGTGACCCTGTATAAAGGCGGGACAGTCCGGTTACTTTTTACATAAACTCTTTACGCCTATGCCTCTTCACATACGGGTTTGTATAGTAATATGAACCTATTTATGTGTGCGTGTTTTGCTTCGCTATTGATGTATGTTTAGTTACGTTTTATAAGCGTGTATTTTCTGGGCAGGTGTACGCGGTTCGAATCACTGTGTTTAAATTTGAAAAGAAAGCAATGCTGGAAAAAGAAAACAAGAAAGAGATAGTACAATGGGGGAAAGGAATGAGGGTGTAAAGGAAAGACGAGGCACTGACGTGTTGTATTCTTAAGGGTCGGTGACCGGAGGTCGATCAAAAATAATCGCGGGGATGAAGAAGAGGATTGAAGTGGAGGAGAAAAGAATGCAGAAGAAATTGCGGATTGATGTAAAAATGAAAGTGAAAGTAGAAATTTTCTGACAGTGAAACGGACACGGGGAGTCAACAGATTGGAGAAAGGAAGGAAGAGACAGAAGAATAAAACAAAGAGAAGGACGAAAAGGCGAATACAAGATATGTTCTTCCTTTGCATATAAAAAACAACGGGAACATTTAGTAAAAGAATATAATACAATAAAACGAATTGTAACAATCATTTTAAACAGATAAACATCTTTAATAAGTAAATAATAAAAGATAAACATGTTTAATAAGTAAATAATATAAATAAAACTATACAAATAAAGGTAAACATACAAAATCTAGACAACAAATCTAAAACCACGACTTACACATATGTAATATACAAGCACAGGCATATATAGACAAATACACACACACACACACACACACACACACACACACACACATATATATATATATATGCCAAAACACAAACACATATATGCATTAAACCATTACTAAAATATAATATATGTATGTTTAATATATAATAAAAATTGTTAAGCAATCAAGAAGAAATATATAAATATCGGCAGACATACTTATATAGAAAAACGCATTATTAAAATGTAATATTTGTCTCTCTCTCTCTCTCTCTCTCTCTCTCTCTCTCTCTCTCTCTGCCTGTTTATATATCTATACATATATATATATATATATGCATAAATGTTAACAAAAACTTAAATAAGATATAAAAAATACACACAGACACTGACGCACACATACGTGTACACGTAATAAAAGTATAAAAACATTCTGCAAGTCAATCAATTTGTATGAAGTGAGCTTTGTTCTTGTTTATATATTGGTGAAATACAAAACACACACTTACATATGTACACAATCATCTAACAATGTAATAAACCACATATATTTTTATATAACAAGTATACAATATCGTTTATTGAACATAACAGCGATATTAAAACTCTATGATGATTCGACAGTGTGTCGCTGAACGACAACCCTCCCATTAAAAATCAACAGACTCGTATGAAAGAAAAATGATGAATTACATTCTCATATAAACTCTATCTTTTCTAAATCGATACTTGAACAGCTTTAAGCCTTACCGTGTATATATATATATATATAGAGAGAGAGATAGATAGATAGATAGATAGATATGTGTGTGTATGTGTATGTATGTATATGTATGAATATGGTAAAAAACCAGAAGAACTAATTGTCTTGGGAGGTACCGCGTACCAGACGAATGTACACGGAGTCTGCGATTCTAGGTTGACTAAGAGTCAGTTGTTGTAACTCGTTCGGAACAATCACTGTACACCCGCCCGCCTCCCTCTTAGCGACCTCATAGCGAGATGAATCGGTCGTAGCCGAGGAAGGAGGAGAGGAACAGCACTAAACAAGAGAGAAATATCCGCGTCTCCGACGGAATAACCGGCAACAGGTGTCGACACACAAACAATTCGTGTCCATAAGAATGTCTGCAACTTCACGCCACATCCGTAGACAGAACAGCGTGTATAACTACATTTCGAAACAGACTAGAACGAATAAAGACCTATGTTATACACACGTGTGTATGCATATGCATATGCCTAATTAAAAGAAGGTTTTTTTTTTATATACAATTGTATATATAAACATACACGTTGGAAATAACGCAATAATCCCGATTAGAAAAAATATATTGTGCAAATTTTAAAAGAAAAATAACTTGTTTTTGAAGCCATTGATATCAACTTGCCTGAATCTATCTTGAAATTCAAAAATTAAGTATTCTAAGATAATGTAAATTATTTAATAACACAATCCTTATACATACATACGTACATATAATATATATATATATATATATATATATATATATATATATATATATATAGTATCTATCTATATATATATATAATTTTTTCATTAGTATATATATATATATATTTACATTTTTCTTAATATCTAACTCATTGCCAGATAGAGACGAATAAACAGAACTTTGACTTACATAGTTCAGTATTTAATTGTTTTTGTTTGGATTATTTTTGTAGCTCAATCCTACACACATTTTTACAAACACGCAGGCAGATATAATTATAAATAGTATACATACATAAGTACCTATTGTTAAATTTTCCAAATGGAGTACCATCATTTTCTAGCTTGGGAATATATATACGCATATATGAAAATCTTGTGAACACAATATACAGACATATATAAAAATATATACTTCATAACGAAATGAATTTTATCAGTTAAAAATGTTTATACGTGCCTAAATGAAAGAGTATGCACACTTTTGACATCTTTCGCAGAAAAAAGATTATCTAATATATATATATATATATATATATATATATATATATATATATATAGGTATATATATATAGATATATAGATATATAAATATAGATAGATATATATATATATATATATATATAATTTTGTCCCATACGTATAGGTATCCGTTACATGTAAGATATATACACAACCATATTATCTTCGTGTAATATTTACTTGAATTCGAGGAAACATATACACATGTAACTCTACTTGTATGGTATGGGAAAATATCAGTGCATATGAAGAGATATAAAATACGCGCGTGTATGTAATTACAATCAATTTGTTTACAAGTGCGAAAACATTTATATAAATAAATTGTTTATTTATTTATATAAACTTTTTAACACGTTTGAAAAATAATCACAAGAGCATATATGTTGTTGGCATTTATACACCTTTTGCATTTGAATATATACTTATGTAGTATATTTTGAACAGTGGTTATCGCTTATTTGAAAAAAAGAACGATCGACAATCACGTTCCTATCCTGGGATATATATAACCCCAACAAGGTAAGTCATTATTTTTATTTTACACACACACACACCCACACACACACACA
>NC_136496.1:23025150-23065150 GCF_053919585.1 Euprymna scolopes | reverse complement strand
ACCTTTATATATATATATATATATACATATATATATATATATATATATATATATATATATATATATATATAGTTTAAAAAAATTTGCCTACCAAACTACTCCGGCAGTTTTTGGTCTACAGCCATGAAATTTAATTAATGTGATATTCGAACCCATATGAAACTTTATATTTGTGTTTTAGCCGGAGAAATAGTGTAAATATTAAAAAATGGAAGGTGATGGTCGAACAACAGCATTACGAATATGCATGGGTAATGTAAAAGATATTGGTGCATTTTTTAAATTTTTATTCTTGAAGCAAACATGTCTTCATAGTACAGGCATTAACGTTAATTTAAAAAAACGTAAATTCTAAGCGAAACGCATTGGTTTCGATTCTCAGTGGTGGAACGCAATTCCTTCTTTTTTTTAAAAACTTTTTAACCCATTACTATATATTGGGTCAGATATTATCCATAATATCAATCTCACCCGTCTGTTTAAATGTATGTATGTGGGTATGTATTTATGTATGTATGTATGTATGTATGTTTGTATGTATTGCAAAGGGCGAATGAACTCTTTTTCTGGGTCAATGGCCAACTAGCACCGTGTACATTTGTGTGTATGTGTATATGTATATTGGGGTGGAGAGGGCTCCCGTAAGCCGTGGTGAAGGCAACCTTTCTAGGAGAAGCAAATCTCTGATTTAAAAAAGCCATAACGCGGAAGACCAGTACCTCCTTTAAGCTGGTCGGCAGTTTAATTTGCTGCTGGCTATCTTGCTCTTGCTTGTTGCTAGATCTCAACATTTTGAACCGAGAGATGGAGACTTAGCTGTCGTACAAAGCTAAGACTCTCTAACATCATCTTTGTATAAATACTCCCTCAGGCATTTGGGCTCATGGATTTTAAATGTTTGAGGGAGTGACACTCGTCTGACAAGACGTTGCACTCATCATGTGTATATTTATGTATGTCAAACTAAACCTTTCAACAAAGGCAACAGATTTTCATGAGATCGGTATCGTGTTTAATCCGACCCATCGGATGATAAATATCGAAAAATTGGCTAAAAACATTAATTTCTTCACCCTTTGGTGAGGGGTCGCTTTGTCGCTGATATTTTTGAAAGTCATCGTCGCTTTTCGATTGACTAGGACTAATTTACACCTTCGTCATTTCCAGTTTGGCAATGAACTCAACGGCAAAGACGTCATTTTTTTTTTCACGTTCTTTTCCTACTTCGGGGCACGGGTTCGAGCCTGCCTACCTACTACCACTTTTTTTTTCTTTTTTAGCTCATCACACATCTCCAAACAACCGGGCAACGCTGGGCACCCTGGCTAGTATAATAATAAATACGAGATCTGCATTATTAAAGATATCCTATATAAGCGTATTTGAAGATCGGACAATGTCGGTCACTTTTTCTCTCTTTCTCCTTCTCTTTATTTCTTTCTCTCTATATCTCAATATCTATCTAACCCTGTACTTCTTTCTATCTATCAATCTCTACTATTATATATAAGGAACTTTGTGTGTATATGTGTGTGTCTGTGCGTCTGTGAGTTCGCTCCCCTTGAACTCGAAACTGCTAGGTCGATTTTTATGAAATCTCACAATAAGGTACATTATGTGCCTGGCAGTGTTCGAAGATAGGTCTTGTATTGGAATGTTTTCGATAAGTCTCGATAATCGATAATAGAAATAATTCGATGAAAGGAGGAACAGGCGATATTGACCAAAGTTTAACTCTTAGACAGCCTTACATCACAAGTGGATTTGTAGAAGTTTATTTACTAGACAAGCCGACACACCCGACATATGAATTAAACAGTACGTTCTTTGATATAACGGAGACGCGTTTGAAATTAATGCCTCTGTTTAAAGCAGAATTCCACAATGATATTTGACTTTTTTATTTTAAAAGTAAATTAAAGCCATTATTACGGGACTTTTATATGCCAGATATATAAAAGCAACAAATATGGCAAGGGAGCGTTCAAAATAAATGTTTCTGTTAAGAGCACAACTGAATCGTAGTACTTAGTGTTTGCATTTTAAACTCTAATGCAAGCCATTATATAGAAAAATACTTTTATAAATCAACAGTATGTTCTCTAAAATGCAATGTAGACTACAATATATTATGAACTTTATCCAGGTGCATCGCGATGGACCTCTAACAAAATCAAGATGTCCATCAATCGATTAGCTTGAAAAATGAGTGATTTCATTGATTTTGATGACAATAATAAACATTTGGGAGTGTGAAACATTCGCTGACCATTATTTAATCCCTGGCAACGTCGGCTCTCCCTACTAGTATATGCATACATACATTATATAATGATGATGATGATGATGATTATAACGTCTTGTCAGACGAGTGCCACTCCCTCTGACATTAAAAGTCCATGGGCCCCAAAATGACTTGCATCGCCACAGGGACAGTTTAATAGACAAATGCCTGAGGTAGTATCTATACACATGATGTTATAGAGTCTTAGCGTTATACGATAGCTAAGTCTCTCTCTCTCTCTCTCTCTCTCTCTCTCTCTCGGTTCAAAATGTTGAGATCCCGCAACAAGCAAGAGCAAAATATCCAGCAACAAGTTAAACTGCAGACCAGCTTAATGCGGGTACTGGTCTCCCGCTTTAAGATTTTTTTTTTAAATCAGAGATCTGCTTCTCCTAGAAAAGTTGCCTTCACTGCGGCTTACGGGAGCCATCTCCACCCCAACACACACATACATACACACAAACACACACAGTGCTAGTTGGCCGTTGACCCCGAAAAAGAGGTCTTGTTTTTAATCCTTCAGGGAGACTAGCCACCATCCTTACCAAACTAGTCTGGTGGGGGAACCAGTTTAGTCGCCGGTGACCCAACCTTGAAGCAGGTAGTACTGGGTTACATGGTACCAGTAGCATATGACATGACATGAATATATATATATATATATATATATATATATATATATATATATATATATATATATATATATATATATCACCTTTTACACAATTTTGGGGGCGGCAGATTTTAAGGGGATTCTGTCGTTTTATTTTTAACTTTAGATAATATATCCTATATATTCTCCTTAAATATGTTGGGGCTCTATTGAAAGCTGCATGCAGGTCAGATACGACACAAAGTTGGCTGCTATATGGAAGATGGGACAAGAAGCAATTAAATATTAAGAGCGTTGCCCACGTAATGGGAGGGATGAAGGAAGAAAGGGCAATTCGTATGAATTTTTTTTTTCAATACCCGTAAGCAATTTTACTGTGGCTAATTTTCCAATGGTTATCTCTAAAAAGAATATTATTCCCGGCAACTGCTAATAAATATTGCAAAGATATACACCCACATATATATATATATATATATTTGTAGTCATCGACATACAGTCCTGTTTCGTTGTATCACAACTCATCAGTGCCTCTAGACTAGCATCTCTCCCAAGCCAAGGATTGAACCTAGAACCCTCGTGTTGAAAGTCGGCAGTTCTCCAACTTTAATCACAGAAGCGACGCCCGCTAATAACTCGTCGGAATGTCTATTTAAATAGACATCCGCCACCACTTTTATAGTGCTCAAACCGCCTGTTTGTAAACAAACAAACAACGAGCTTCGCATATATATATATATATACTAGCAGGGAGACCTGGCGTTGTCTTAGATTAAAAGAAGATCAACACATGCCCCACAATCATATATTTTTCTTTTCATCAAAATCGTTCAAATCGACCTTATTTTTTTTAAATCAAGTCCTTTAATACCTGCTCTAGTAAAGAACTTTCTTCCCGCGCAGTGTACCGAAATAAAACTTCGCATGTTTATTCGCAGTGACTTAATACGCAATATATTGTTGTCCATATTTCACTGTAGACAATCTAAAGTTGATATTATGAAATCTATATATATCTATAAAAGTGAAAATCTCAGTGGAGTGTGTGTGTTGTGTGTGTGTTGTGTGTGTGTGTGTGTGTGTGTGTGTGTCCCTTCCAAAAAACTCTGTCAAGCTTCGGCCTAGGTACTCCAGATTTGACATAAAGAATATTTAGCTTTTGGATTTTTTTTTTTTTAATCAGTTTTCGACCAAAAATTTTGCTGTCAATAGGGGCAAAGTTCAACGAGTTAACCTTTGAAAACTCTTCCGAACTCCTCCGCTAATTTTGAATCTAAACACTTGAAATTTTTGATATAGGTTACTTGGACATGGACTAAACTTTTAATTATATTTGAGCCCCAGAAAATAATTGTTTAGGGGTAAAAATTGGTGTCAAAGTTAAAAATAATTGACCTCTGCGGTCTCTACCAAATTACTCGGCTAATTTCTTGTCTAAAAAATAAAATTTACATAAATGGCGTTCAAAGACAGAGAAAGTATTTAAATCGGTTTGGGTTGAAAATGTGTGCTGCGAAAGCGTACAAAGTTCAAAAGACTTGATAGTTACGGTATCTAGCAAAGCCAATTTTTGGTTTAAACATTTAAAATTTATACATAACTGGTATTCAAACATGCGGCAAGTTTTTTAATCAGTTTTGGGGCGAAAATTTTGTTGCCAAAAGATCAAATTTGAAAGAGTTAATGTTATCAGATTCTACCAAATTTATCAATCAATTTTGGGTTTAAAGACTTGACAAGATGTAGGAAACTTGGACCTGGTTAAACTTTGTATTTCAATTTAAATGTTAAGGGATCAAAATTGAGGTCAATGTTTACAAAAATTAACCTCTGCGGTCTCTGTGAAATTACTCAGACAAATTTTGTTCTAAACATTTGAAATCTTACATGAAGTGTATTCACACGTAGGGCAAGTTATGAACAGTACATAGGGGCTGAGCAAAGCCGGGCTGAACTACTAGTAGTCTATAAATAATAGCTTCTTCGAAAGTCAACTATAATTGTTCAATTGTGCTTTAAACAAAAACATTTCCTTCGAAAGTGCCCATGTATTATCAAAAACACCTGTTGATTTTATAAAATAATTTTTACATAATTAACTGATTTAAAGCTAAACGCATACTTATAAAGTGTAATGGTATCCTAAAAATTAAGTATTCGTTCTGTACGCTCGCCTGTTTCATAAAATAATCATTGGATTTTATAGGCTAGGCCTTTCTGCTGGCGTTGGCATAAAACTTCTTGGATGCCGTTGTGATATTATGTTGTATAAATTGGTTAACTTTGGTCAAAATCGGTCTTTAAACCGGATTTCTTCGGGGTTTCATACTTATCGGATACATTCTGAAAAAAAAACAACAACTAAGAACGCACCTAACTAACGTGTGAAATATAAACAAAATCAGTCCAGCCGTTTTTAACTCCATCGGAACAAACTCCCTCACAAGCACAAGTTAAGTATTATTATTATTATTATTATTATTATTATTATTATTATTATTATTATTATTATTATTATTACTATTATTATTATTACTATTATTATTATTATTATTATTATTATTATTATTATTATTATTTATATATACACACACATACATATATGTATGTATATGAATATACATATGAAGGTGTTTATATATATATATATGTATGTATGTATGTATGTATGTGTGTATATATATATATATGTAAGTGTGTGCGTGTGTGTGTGCATATATTCCAAGAAACAAAACAAGTGTAAAATTTAATTACAATGAACAAAGCCCATCTTTGGGTAATCGTATATATATAAATATATATATATATATATATATATATATATATATATATATATATATATATATATATATATATATGCATTTTTATCATAATACACACACACATACCTACACACACATGTAGATAGATAGATATAGAGATATATACACATTTAAGTATACATATATACACCTTACATTTTATATTTACTTTCTACACATATATTTAGTAAATAAATAATTATAAGTCTATAGTTCTTATTAAAACCTTAACTAGGACATCCTCATTGTAAGGTAATCTACTGATTAAAAGGGGTTCTACTCATAGCAACTAAGCTATGTCTACCCTCTTCAAATGACCCCTCCAAATATTTTAGACCATACCTAAGGGAGTCCGTATATTAGTAAATATATATATTGACTTACACCTCTCTCTCTCTCTCTCTCTCTCTCTCTCTCTCTCTTTCTTCCGTTCTCTCTCTCTGTCTTTATATATATATATATATATATATATATATATATATGTATATACATATATATATATATGTGTGTCTGTGTGGGTGTGTCTGTGTGGGTGTGTCTGTGTGTGTATGTCTGAAAGGAATGATAGAAACAGTTTTTTTTTTTTTTTAAATTCCACCAATTTTTTCATTTCTGAAATATAACAAGCTTATAATTTCATTACAACAAAAATATATTTTCAAATATTTGGACTGGAGTTTTGTTTTCTTACGTTCATTTATCCTGATGAAGTCTCGCAATAAAGAGGAAACGTTGATGAACACATAACTTCGTTTGCTCCTTTTTGATCTCTTTCTCTCTCTCATTATATATATATATATATATATATATAAATATATATAAATATATATTTATTTATATATATGTGTGTGTGTGTATATATATATATATAATGATTTTATACTATGCTTATATAAACACTTCTAGTATTTTTTTTTATGGAATTACTCGGCATTCTAGCACAATGACAAAGGAAGACGTTTCCAATGTTGTACCATTTTTCACTTCACAAACAAATTGGGTGGCCTTTATGCGTTTTAAAGGGATTACGCGTTATTCAAACATTATATTATTTTTACAAACTTCTTTTATCCAGTCTGTAATAGAAAATGAAAAACATGATATGGGAGAAATCTCACTTAGTCACAAGTTTAATAGAACTTGTGTTAACTGAATCAAATTCGGTGACGTATTTTGCAATTTAAGTGTTATCAGTCACTATAATTCCCTTAGAAATCACATAAAAATTCAACACACATACGGTTACGTTAATATTTGGGTTCTCTTTTAGAGTCTTAGCGCAAGTGTTTAAAGATTTTTGTACGCCAAATCTATGGTACATATAATAAGAATTATATTTGATAGACGAAACGGCGGATGGAATGAAATTAATGAAAATAAGTGAATATTATTTTTCTTTCATTTCTATTTCTTTGTTCCCATTTAATTAATAGCGTATATTCTCTTTAAATAAGGAAGGAGTCAACTATTAATTTCGATAGTAGAAATATTATTTTATCAATGTCCCAACAATGCTGGACATAATCAATTTTTTTTTTGGTCACACGACCAAAGAAGGATGGACTTCTAAATTCACATTTGTCGGTTCGTTCGTTCATCTTGCCGCACTTTTTTTGCAATAACAACGTTTTTGAAGTTTGGAAATTTTGCACAAATATTAAACATGATAAAAGTAAAAAACGTAACAGCAGGAATTTTCCGGGAAAACTCCGGTTGCCCTCTTGGGGGCGTCTTTCGTGTAAAAATGGCTAAAATTGACAACTTTGTGGTTAATAAAAAAAAAATTGATCCGTTGGATTATTATAAAAGATTCCGAAAAGTTGTAAGTAACTGATTATTTTGATATAATAATGTTTGCCTATACTTTGCGATAACTCTTGATGTTTCCCCAGGGGTTCTTTTAGGGCTAATAAAAACACTCCATTTTTGGGACTATTTTACCGTATTTTACCGTATTTTCCTAAAAAAAAAATTGTGTGTATGTCTATTTAGCAGTTTTGTATAGTGCTGAACTCAAGTTTTAATAAGTTAAGGCCATTTCAGGGCTAAATAGAGGGTGGAGGTAAATGATAAACTTAGCCGTTTCTTTATTAGCATGGTGCAGAACTCATATTTACATGTGCAAACCCTTAAAGTGCACCATTTTTTTCATTGTCACCAGGATTTGAGTCCCCTGGGGACTTTTACGGCTTAATGGGGGGTGGGGGGGGGACAAATACTGAACTTAGTTATTTTTCATGCCTCGTTCACTGTACACTCCCGGGAGACCATGCATACGTTACTTGTTTTATAAAGTAGTCACATCCTACAACGGCCTGGGGGATACTCGAAGATATAGATTAAGGAGTGTTCGTTAGTCATTAGGATAATAGTGTAGTAATCGTTCATAGTGAGAATTTAGTAAATTGGATTACTTCAGGGGTAAGTTATTCAATATTTTTTTTTAAACTTTTTGTGTATATTTTTATATTTTAACGATTATTTACGACCGTTAACATAAGAAAATATGTTCAAAAATTTATAAAAATACATTTTTAAATATCAAAATCTATAAAAAGTAAAGGAGGACAAATTAAGAGGAAGGAAAAAAGACGATAAAGAAAAGAAAAAATAAATATGTGTGCATATATATACAGATTGAATCCCTAAAAACGGGTCCACACTCTAATTGGGCTCCGTTTTTTAGTGTTTGTCCGAATTAAATGAAACTTTGTTCATAACTAGTTTGTTATATTAAAAATATCACTTCAAAACACTAGGGTCTTTGGCCTTTTTTTCTCCGTTCTACAGCATATGTTCTAGATGGCCTCTATTTAGCTTTTGTTTGTTTGTTTTTTTGGTCACCCTCTATATATGTATATATATATATATATATATATATATATATATATATATATATATATATATATATATATATATATATATGTATATATGGGCAGGGAGATCGTATATGTATGTGCTTACCACACCTAAAAAATTAAACAGTGTTTTCCTAAGTGCAAGTATTTCCTTTCTCTTCTGATATGTCTCAGCAACGTCTACTGCAAACAATCTTACACAGAAAGCCCATTAGCAACGTCCCGTTCCAAGCTCGCACAAACAAACTACATTCACTCTAAGATAATTTATCAAATTGGCAATCTTTGAAAGACAAGGATTGGTCATTTACTGAAGGACACAGCTAAGATTACTGGAGAAGGAATATATGGGAGGAAAATGGACCTGCACAATTGACGTGTAAGTTTTTACTTTAGGGTGATCGATTAGGTGTGTTCAGTGATTTTTCCCTTAAAAATATAATCAGAATGTCGCTATTTTAAACGATAGATTAGCTTATTTTTTTCGTATATATATATATATATATATATATATATATATATATATATGTATATATATATATATATATATATATATATATGTATATATATGGGTGTGTGTGTATGTACGAATTTTCATCCATATATATATATATATATATATATATATATATATATATATATTTGGCTTATTTACAGATTCATGAAAGAGTGCTTAATTTGAAACAATTAATATCGCCTGAAGAGTTTCTAGCGACTTGCAAATAGCTGACGAAACAGGCTGATGAATGTGTAGCGACACAGTAAAGAAATGATGTATATTAATTTTCCTCTTCTCAATTGCACACTTATCCTTCGTGTAGTCTCTTGTAGTCCCCGTCAAAGAGTCTATCTAGAATAGTATTTTACAAGACGCAACCTCACTGGAAAGTTGGAGCATCCTTCATAAAAGTCAAGGTAGGGTAGCCGTACTGAGGAAATATGACTACTGTCTTTTTTATATTATGTTATTTTTAATATTTGGTCAGGTTTGTTTGTAATTATGAATGAGATCATACTTGTTTGTCCTGACAAACCTCTATACATAAAGAACTGAGACACTCGCAGGCAGAGTCTAATATGCATTCAAATTCTATTCTAAATTATATATATACATATACTACCGGGGCTAGCCGGCGTTGCTCGAGATCGGATAAACAATGAGAAAATCTAATTGGATTTTGAATATATTTGTTAATAGATAGGAATTTTTAATGTCTATGTAGTATTTGGTATTTCGAGCATTAAGTAGTTGCAATTTGGAGCATCAAGTAGTTACTATTTGATAATTACATTTGATTTAAAAAAAGACCCCCTGCAAATATTAAGAGTAGCATTGTAAATGACAATGTTTTCAAATGCTTTATTTCAGCACAGCCTCTTATATTAACAGAAGAAAGTCAGCAAATCCATTCACATTTCCTATGCATGGTTTGCATTTTTAAATCGAGTAATTATGATCTTCGTCGGTAAATATATGAAATCAGTCATAGTTTGATTTGTTCCAAATCGATGTTCGTGAAAATTTGATATCTGACATTTCTTAAATGTGATAATCACGATGGTATAATTATTTGGACCGGAAAATAAATGTTTAACTCTGTGTACGCTCCCACCCCCAAGAAACAAAAACAAAAATACCAATGTTATACTTGGAAATTCACCCCCCCCAAAAAAAAAGACAATAACGATGTCAAACTTTCCATAACGGTCGGAAAAAATGTAAACATAAAAAATAAAATTCGAACGTAACGAAACGAAATAAAAGGGAAATGAATTAGTAAAAGGTACCAATAAAAAAAAACTAACGGTGTCAAACTTTCCAGAAAGATCGAAAAATTGTAAACAGAAAAAGAAAAATCTGATGGAACGAAACGAAATAAAACGGAAATGATCTAATCTATGCTTAAAAAAATTAAAAAAATAGAAAGATTCTGTGTGTATATATGTATAGTTCTTAGTGTATTCATTCGAACAGCGTAAAGGTAAGCAATATATTTGTCTTAGTGTAAAAATGTGAACAATGTAGCTTGGATTAGGTTTAACTGTGATATTTTAGATTACGAAATGCCATAATAACGATGGTATAATTATTTTGAACGGAAAAGTAATTTATAACTGTGGGATCAGAAATAAAAAATAAAAATAAAAAAAACAGCCCCCACCAAAAAAAAAAAAGAAGAAAATAACGATGTCGTAAAAACGTAAACAAAAAAAAGAAAAGTCGAACTGAAAAAATCAAATGAAACGGAAATAAATATGTAAAATAACGCTGACAAACACTCCACTAAGACAGAAAAAATGTATACAGAAAAATATAACGGAACGAAACGAAATATAACGGAATTGAAAAAAATAAAAATAAATAAATAAAAATAAAATGGAAATAATCTGTTTGTCATTTGTTTGTATCAGTGTACAAATATGTAAAACGTGCAAGTAATGTATTTATCTTACTTGTGTATAAATCTGAACAACGTATAAGTAAGAGTGGTGCTTTTTCCCCCATAGGAAGCAGTTCAGTCTTTGTAAGCAACTAATAAACGCGTAAACGGTGGGCATACGTAAAAGTCCCTAGTGAACGGTCAAGCAGCGGTGTAAATGGGGAGCGGGAAAAGGAGGAATTTAATAGAGAGAAAAGATTTTACAACTTCCATTAAAACTAACCCATTTTGGCAGTGGACTCTCACCAGAACAAATATAGGAATGGACGATTATTGAGCAAGTGTAGACGGAATAGGCCTATAGCACACCTCAGATAATTTGCGGCAGTTTGTGAATATCACATCTGCATGAAATCTCCTGATGCTTAATCCTATTAAGGCATAAATCACACGGGAAAAAATGAGTTCACTTTATTAATATAGAGAAGAGAAGAAGATAGAAGAAGAAGAAGAAGAAGAAGATAGAAGAAGATAGAATATAGATAGAAGATAGATAGATATAGATAGATAGAGAAGAAGATAGAATAGATAGATAGAAGATAGATAGAAAGAAGAAGATAGATAGATAGAAGATAGAAAAGATAGAAGAAGAATAGAAGAAGATGAGAAGAAAAGAAGAATAGAAGGGAAGATAGATAGAGAAGAAGAGATATGTGTGTGCGCATATATATATGTGTGTGTGTGTGTGTGTGTGTGTGTGTGGAAAAATCCAAAATGAAGAACTAAAATCATGTGTTTATTTCTATTTTCATTTGGAATATCTGTAATTTTACATCATATATACATGCAAATATATGTGTGTGTGTGTGTGTGTGTGTGATTACGTAATTGTGTGTGTTTATCTACGAAAATGTATAAATATATGCGTACATATTTAATGTAAATTTTAAAAAGTTTAGACGAATGACTAATGCTTTATGTGGTTTTTAATCAATTTATCTACAAATATAAAAGCGAAAATGTATGTGTGTATGTATGTATGTATATGTGTTCATTTTTTCTGTATGTCTACAAAAGGCTTCTTTCAAAAAAGCGGTCGGTCGCTTCGCAACATTTTAAAACATTTTATATCACATATAAATCGTAATATCTCACAGTTAACAACGAAGCTCGCCTGTCTATTTAATTTGCTCGATTTCGGGAAGATAAATAGTCAACATTTGTCGGTCGCCGCATGTGGGTTAGTCATTTTCCTATAACATCTTGGGAAAATAAAAATCCCACAGTCAAACTTGACCACATTAACTCATTAAAACGGGCACCTGCCAAATCCAAGTAACTAAATAAATTCAAAAATGTTTCCGTTAGCATCTCGTGGTGGTGGGGCTATCGTTAACGTCGCACGTTTTTTTTTTTTCACACTTTAATTTACAACATTGCCTCAACTGTTCGGGTTCGATCAACATACTTACCTACCTCAACATTTTTTAAACCCCACCCCCAGAGTTTCCACACACACCTACAAACACTCGGGCAACGCTGGGTACCTCTCGCTAGTATAATTATAAAACTCAAATGACCTTGTAACGAGTGATGTAACCCACTTACCGATTTACGACATCTGGGTGCGCATGCGGGCATAAACATTTATTACAATTATACTGTCGCTATTTTCTTACAACTAAACAACTTTAACCCTTTGACAAATATAAGAACAATTGTAGTAAAGCCAAGACTACTACTACTACTACTACTACTACTACTATTACTACTAACATCTATCCGTTCCTTTTCCTTCCTTCCTTCTTTTTTATTTTTGTTTATATTTCTAGATACAAAATAGTTGTGTGGTGTGAGAACGGTGAATTTGTTGACACATTTACTAATCTGTTTCAATATTAGTTTTATTTTATTTTATTTATTTAGGTTCTATTTTTTTGCTTCAGGTTTTATTAATCATTTTTTTTTTTTTTTAGATTTTAAGTTCTTTAACTTGTTTGAAGGATTCCAATATGGGTTTTTCATTCTTATATTTATCATCGGTAGGTTCATGTGCGTTTTTGCTGCTAAATAACTTTCGTCGGAGTTAGATTCGTAGGAAAAACATGTTTAATTTTCGATTTTTGAGTGATTATTCGGAAAAATAGGTAATTTTACACGAATACGGAGGATTTTATTTTTCATGTTTGAGTTATCCGCCCGTGACTTTTGATTGTAATATACTTTCATAGAAATGTTTCTGTTATGTAATAAAAAAAAATAAAATAAAATAAAAACTATTCCCTTTACGTCACAAGTGTCACGCTCATACAGGAATTACATAGCTAATATAACATAATGACACAATTGGTCACGGGTATTCTAATATATATATATATATATATATATATATATATATATATATATATATATATATATATATATGGTTCGGTATTTGTAAGCACTTTCCAATAGCGGTGCCTGTGATTTAAACTTCGGCGTCGATTTGTTCTCCGTTTGGAGTAGTTAACGCTCCCACTTCCACTTAAACATTTTTGAAAACTATCTATATTGTCTTTGAGAAGTTCTCTTTGTTTGCAAATCTTATTCTTTCCCAGTTTTTCCCTACTTGTTTCATATTTCTATATCATAAATATATTTCTCTTTATCGTTATTAATCTCGATTTTTGCTTTGTTAACCGATGTTCGAAACCGGGCCGCTAGCTTTTAACTTTTTAAAAAATTTTTTTAATAAATTCAATACGTACACAGCTATTAAAATTTGTACTCCGCAAATAATAATAGAAATGATAAGTTTTTTTACTGTGGAGTTACATACTCCTAGACAGATTCCTTATTACGACTCGGGGTGCATCGCTTCCAGTGAATTAATGCGCCTTCAGAACCGTCCTGACAATTTCTACGATTCAGCGCGGAATATACAGTGCCTAGCCTTCTCAAATCGTCACCCATCTGGTACTGGCCAGGCTCAACGTTGCTTAATTTCGGTGATCTTGCGAGAAACGGTGTGTCAAGGTGATTTTACCGCGAGGCCCGCTGTTTGTTTATTGAGCACTATAAAAGTGGCGGGCAAATGTTTGTTTAAATCCTAGTTTGGCGAGGTTACTTACGGGCACCGTTCCCCTGGGTCGATCATTAAAACTGCTGGCTATCAACGCGATGGTTCTAGGTTCAATACTCGGCTTGGGAGAGGTGGTTGTCTAGCGGCACTGATGAGTTGTGATTCAACGAAACCGGACTGCATGTCGATTAGCACAAAAATATATATATATATATATATATATATATATATATATATATGTGTGTGTGTGTGTGTGTGTGTGTGTGTGCAATACATTTGGAATGTTTCTGAATTATAATATACATATATGCGTGTGTATGTATTTACGTATAATACATGTTTGACATATTGCTAGAAAAATGAGATGGAAGAGATATTAAAACAGAGGACATCGTGTTAATAGCTATAATCAACATTTGAGTCGCTAACATGCTATAACTGTCAATGTATTCATCACACATATAATTCTATATCAACTATATGACTTATGTCTTACATTAAGGTACGTGCAAGAATTATATGTGAACCATTGGGTCATCTATTCATCTCTATTTAGATTATTTTGTTTGGCAGAAGTTGAGTTTCCGAAGTTATTAATAACAAAATATATTATTCACATTTTGTGTGTTTTTTTCATCTGCAACTCTCTTTGTCTCCCTCGCCTCCTCTCTTTCTTCCTTCGATAATATCACTACATGTCTGGGCAGGAGCTGCTAAAAACAGTCTATCCTGCCTTGACAGAGTACAAAGTAGGCTTCGTGGCCTAGTGGATGATGCCCTTTTCTCTTCCCTGCAACCTCTCTCCAACAGGAGAGACGTTGCGAGCCTGTCTTTGTTTTATCGTTACTACCATGACAGGTGCTCGTCTAAACTCCAATCTCTGGCCATCCCTCGCCAATTTTTCAGGATAAACACCCGCCTAGCTGAAACCAATATCAAAAATGTTCCTCATTCCTTATCTGTGCCAAAATCAAAACGTAGATTCCGTGAAAAAAGCTTCTTTCTTAAAAGTGCACGCCTGTGGAACTCTGTTGCCTGTTTCCCCCCTGACTACAACCTGGATTTATTCAAGTCCAATGTGCACAAATTCCTGATGAACCGCCTCCTTAAGTAAGACACTTTATCAAATCTCCAACACTAACGTAGTGTACACGCAATAACCCTTATCCCCGAATGGCTTCCGGGCCTTGATAAGTGGTGACTACCTTGTAAAAAAAAATGTTATTGACCTTCTCGCTATTCTGATTTTAAAAATTTATTTTGAGCTGCGTAGATATATTTGATTTTATTTATGGCAGACTATACGAATTCGGAATTTAACATTTTGTTTTATGTTTTTTTATATATATAAAGATACGAAGAGTGGCGAAAAAGAGACTGAGAGACAGCGTATAATATATATATATATATATATATATATATATATATATATATATATATATATATAGACAGATATATATAGACATATATATATATGCGTGTGTATTTTATTAATATATATGTGTGTATGTATATCAGTTGTTTATATATATATATACATATTTATATATATATATATATATATATATATATATATATATATATATATATATATATATATATATGTAAATGAAGCGACCCCTCCTTATCCAAAATGGCGGAGTTTAGGATGAAGGAATTAATGTTTTGGGCCTATTTTTCGATATTGTGTGTTGAAGAGATGAAGGTGAAAACCGATACCAGTTTCGTCAGGTTCGGTCGCCTCTGTCAAATGTTTTTGGGAGTCATACAAAAACACACACATACAAGCATACTCACAAAATTGTCCTTATATATATATATATATATATATATATATATATATATATATATATATATATATTACTTCTCCGCCTTTCTCTTTTACCAGCTATTTACCTCGCACACCTTTTTAATTTTACTCAGAAAGACCGAAAATACGTTCGAAAATTTTGTTTTTGTATCTTACTTTATTATTATTTTATTTTTTCATATGATACATTTTTGTATACCTACACGTCACTAATAGAAAAAAAAAGAGTAAAAAAGATACACAATTTTGTACCTGTCGTATTCATGTGTTATACATATTCATATATATATATATATATATATATATATATATATATATATATATATATAGAGAGAGAGAGAGAGAGAGAGAGAGAGAGAGAGAGAGGGGGGGATAGAATATAGTAATTCATGTAAAATGTATATCATTTCATAAATTTCCGGAGAATATTTGATATTTTTATATAGTCATGATTAGAGCTATAATAATTTATTTATTTCTGCGAACGTCGACAGGTGAGACATTCAGGAAATGTTTCCGTGGTATATTACTTTGAAAAAAGTTAATAAATAGGATAAAAGAAACGCTATTTTTTTTTTTTTTTTTTTTTTTTTTTTTACATTTTAATGTAAGTCTAAGTAATAAAGGGTATCCTTTCTTGGGATAACACTTGATTTTCATGCCAGATACATAGAGTGATCAACTAACGTTCTTTTGCTTTTTCAGGATTGATTGATTTCTTTTTAAAAAAGAGAACAACATAAATTCCTACAAGTTACCATACAAATATCTTGTAGAAAATCTATTTGATCTCCTTGTCTTCACTTAAGATTTCACCTAGTCTTGTTGCGTATCTAGATTAGTATATTTACTTGAGATAACATTATGTCGAGAGGATACATATATGTATATATATATATATATATGTGTGTGTGTGTGTGTGTGTGTATTTACATTAATATGTATAGATAAATATATATATATATATATATATATATATATATATATATATATATGCCACGCTAATACGGTCCGACGCACCAATAACAAATAAGATCCTCTTCGAAAATAATTGTATACATGTAGGCTGAAGTACGTTGATACCAGGTTCGCCTGTCTCACCCTTGTGCAGTGAGATCGATTGTACAAAAGGGTAGTGTATGTGGGTATTCGAACTTACATGCGATTTTTGTGTGTGAAGAACATGTAATTTTCCACGAATATTTTCGTATTATGACAGATTTAGGACGACCCTTGTTATTCGAGCCAAAATGACACATGAACTTTATGAACCCAAGTCATTTATACCAAATGCGCAAGGGTATCCGACGTTTTCTGGAATTATATGAAGAACAACGAATCTTTTGCCCTTCCTATACATTTATTGTCATCGAATTATCAGACAATTTTCAATCAATCAACTGTTTGACTGCTTTTGTTGGGGACCAACCGTCGTGCACCGGGAGGAAGCTTCACATACCTCCTCCCTATGACTTTGTCCACAATACATATTAGTCTCACACTACCTATTTACTATGCCTCCCCACGGGACAGAGTTAGACACCAGGGTCGTTTTTTAACGTGGAGAAAAGGTACAAAAATAAAAATTGTCTCAGTCGTGAAGGATTTCTCCTCCACTGAAAGAGAACAAGAAATAGAAGTGCAGCATCTGAAGAACAGATGGTGTTTATTTGCTCCCCCACAGAGCAAATTAGGCACAAGGCCGTTTTTAATGTGAGGTAAAAACCAGCTCCCCTTAAAGTAGGCAAAAAGGGGGCACTCTGGTTACCAAAAATAATAATTGTCCCAGTATAGAGGGTTTCCCCTCCATTGACTGGTACAAATTATCTTAAGTGCAGCATCTGCCGGAATAGATACTACACTTTGATCTTGACCAAAAGGCCAAGGAAGATACATAGTAGTCTCACAGTAGAGAACCTAATTTTTATTTTATAAAATTATTTTGTATAATTACTGGAATAAAAGTTTTATTTGCAAACCTAAAGTATTGTGGTTCAATTGTGCTCTAAATAGAAATGTTCATTTTTAACGCGCTCTGTCTAATCTAAAAGCCTTCTGTTTATGTTATAGGCCAGTCCCTTGCGCTCATATGGTGCGCAAAACTTTTCAAAATCTCTTGCGATGTTAGGCTGTATTGTATGAACGTGTTACCTTGTCGTAAATGGGAATGTTCATTTAACTCATTTTTTTTCGATTATCGAGTTTAGATACTTACAGAAGCATTTCGATATGAACTATCCTTAAAAACACTACTGGACACAAAAAGTAAATTTGTGTGAACTTAAAAAAAAAAAATCGGCCCAGTTTATATTTAATTCTCCCTCTCTCGCTCTCAGTCGCTCTCTCTCCCTTTCTCTCTCTGTCTCTCTTTCAATCTCTCTTTCTCGCTATCTCTCTCTATCTGTCACTTTCACTCACTCCCTCACCCTCTCAATCTCTTACACACAAAATGTTTTTACATAAAAGTAGAAATTCTTGTCCGTATGGTGTTTAAAGTTATATCTGACGTATGGTTCATTTTTTTGAAGACCGAGCTCAATTCATTAATCTTCAATAGTATTTTATTTGATATATTTTAAATCGCGAAATCCCACTGAATTAGAGTTTAAAAAATGCAGTCTGTAACGTGTTCCTTTGTTTGACTCAAACATACGCCTTTAAAATCAGCGTTCAATAAACTTTCATTATCGAGTTTCGATCAGCGAACCCTGAAAAACCGAATAAGCAACCATAGTAGTTCATCGTCGAAGTCGACATAGGCAGCATTTCGAGTACACTGACATTTCTTAATGGTGTCGATTGATGTAACGAACACGACAATTTTCAATCGGGGCTTTTCAAATATAAACTATCTATCCCGGGACATCGATAATGTTAATAATAGAGCTGAGATAACTACGCGCGTCACATTTACAGCCTGCTAAATGCTATATATCTATTTTTCTACATGCACACATAAAGATATATATATATATATATATATATATATATATATATTAAAACTTACACACTTAAGGACAGACCACATGCATATATATATATATATATATATATATATATATATATATATATATCGTTATTCAGCATTCTCCATCCAGAAAATGTATTTAATTACAACTAATAATATTTTATTCATAGTTCTTATGAAGATCGTCTTAGATGTGTTTGTTGAATAGCGGAAGCCTACTAATCAACTCATCAGAGGCAAAAATTTATTTCTCCAAAAGCGATTGGAAATATTCTCTAGGAACAGAAAAGTAAATTAAAAAGAACACCCTGATACCAGGAAATTGTCATATTAAAAGTTGACGGAATAACAAAGAATTAAAAATACTTAATTATTGCAATTTTACAGACCTATCCTCAAAAGACCCTTAGAATTAACCCGACTCATATATATATATATATATATATATATATATATATATATATATATATATATATTAGAGTTGGGAGAATTAATCGGAATCGAGATCGGAAATCGGAAAAGTCGAAAACTTTGGAGGAATCGGAATTTGTATCGTAATCGAAAAAATATGTGCCTATATTTCGATGCCAAAAACGATTCTTTTAATTGTCCTTTTCTATTTGATTGTGTTTAAAAGAAAATCTTACATTGCCGGTGGTAATGGTAAAAAATAAATATTTATTGGTTTTAAAATAGTTGTAAAGCTAAATTCATCCTGTGTTATTTTACGTTTAGGAAAATATTTGCACATTCAACAAGTATTTTTTTTTTACGGAAATCGGGGAAAATAACAACTCTGTAGTTAAATATTCAGAGATTTATAAGAATCGGAATCGATGTCGGTAATCGTATCGAAATCAGGAATTTAGTACGGAATTGGTATTTGTATTGGAATCGTGTAAATATTGGAATAGTCGCATCACAAATACACACACACATACGCACACACACATATATATATTATGTATACACACAAATCTACATGCTTCAATGACATAATGAGAGATGCAGTATAAAATATCAAACTGCGTCAAACGAGAAGAAATAAATAAAGTACCCTCCATCGTCCTCGCCATATATCCGCTAAATAGACAAACTTTATATATTACATAAAAGACAAAAGACTATTTTCTCAAAGTTCATAATGTTGACTATCGTATAATTAATTCCTTCAATTCAGTCGACATTTACAATTCTTAACAGTATCTGTTTCGTAGCGCAAAATCAATTACTTAATTATTTTATCAATCAGTGAATCGATTACCCTTACGCGCAGAAGAAATAGGGATAATCAATCCGGCAGAAGGAAATAAAGTGCGTTTTGAAATGATTAAAATCCGAAAATTGGAATAAAGCTGTAACTACCTCATAACTATAAATTTTTACTTGTTTCAGAAGTCAAGATTAGTCGGACAATGCGAAATATTTGTAAATTCACGGAATGCCTGTCTCGTGTATATAGTTTTAAGCGTCATTAATGTAGGATATATGCATTTGAAGAGTAAAGGACGTCATATCTTTACTACAGGGTGGCCACAAAGTCTGGCTACATAATCTACATTTGATCAACCAACTCTGGTATTATGACTTCCTTACTTCTCCCGTATGTCTCACCATCCCTCAAAGACTCTCTGCCTTCCTTGAATCTCTTATGCCACTCAAAAACTGATTCTTGATGTAAGATAATCCAAATCCTGCAGATTATGTAGCCAGACTTTGTGGCCACCCTGTAGGTCTCTTAGAAATATTGGCACGTACATATTCGCTACATATAGAGTATAATACAGGTTTTTAGACCATTTTTATTATTTACACCGGTGACTTTATACATATTTAATTTAATCAGATCATTTCTCGATTATCGATACCTATCGAATGAATTTCTGTACAAAACATATCTAAGAACGCTATCTGACATATAGACTACTTTTGTGTGAACTCCGCAAAAGATAGGTTCAGCCGTTTCGGAATATATAAGGAAGTAACTCAAGCACACAAAGTTACTTTTATATAATAGTATCGATAGACATATATATTATTTATTTGTAGTTATGTCTGTGATGTCAGGATTCTATGCGAAAATATTGTGTTATGTTAGTTTAGTTGAAGCGTTATAGAATAAGATCGATGATGAGAAATATAGTCTAAAGAATATAAATCATTAATCGTCAGCTAAAAAAAAAAACAACATATCAGAAATCTATAGTATTACAAGCTCAGTTGTATACAATCCTAAACTGAATAGCAAGAGAGTGGCTGATCTATCGACCGAGCCATGACCAACCATGAGTTGGTTAGCTATTTTGAGATTATCACACCAAGTCACCTGGAAGGCTAATCTAAACTTAATAAGCTCACACGAAGACGTCTATTTATCCTTTATAATCCGATTGGGTTGTTGTGTACTTTTGAATCCGTCATACCGTATAGCATCGTCATCGTTACTTTATGAAACAATAATTCAGCAGTATTATCTAGGTTTATACTAAAACTGAATTAATCAACGTTTGCTTCTTTTCTTTTTTTGTTGTTAATATATAGTGTAAGAATAGAGAATACATGTTTATGTATAATTCAACTTCTGGATTGTATAATGCTTGGAAAACTTTTTTTTTTTGGATGGTGTTGTTCTGATTAATCAAAATTTGCAATTAATCAGAATATTGGTGCAGTAAACGTCTCTCTACTACGCTCTATTTTCTTTATATCTACATCTTTATATATATATATATATATATATATATATATATGTATATATATATTTATACATATATATATTCATATATATAAATATATATATATATATAAAGACGTAGATGTAAAGAAAATATAGCGTAATATATATGTATATATATATATAAATTCATATATATATATATCCATATATATATATATATATATATATATATATATATATATATATATATATATATATATATACATTGGTATTTGAAGAATGGGAGATGATATAATTATAGAGTACCAAAGCTTGACTTTGTATATGCTTAACTGATGAGCAATTAATCAGAATATTGGCGCAGTAAACGTCTCTCTACTACGCTCTATTTTCTTTATATCTACCTCTTAATAGACTTTGTGGCTTAGTGGGGGGATGCCCTTTTCTCTTCCCTGTAACCTCTTCCCCACAGAAGAGACGTTGCGAGCCTGTCTTTGTTTTATCGTTATTTCCATGGCAGGTGCTCGTTTGATGTGCAATCTATGGTTCGCTCTCGCCAATCTTTCACGATAAACACCCGTCTATCTGAAACCACTGTCATTAACTTTCCCCACTCTTTATCTATGACTAAATCAAAACATAGATTCCATGAACAAAGCTTCTTTCTTAGAAGTTCATGTCTGTGGAGTTCTCTTCCGTTTGTGTGTTTCACACCTGACTACAACTTGGATGTCTTCAAGTCCAATATAAACAAATTCCTGATGAATCAACCCCTTAAGTGAGACACTTTATACAATCTCCAATACTAACTATTACTACGATACTATCCAACTGATTACTGTACACGCAATAACCCTTATCCCGGAGTGGCTTCTGGGCCTTGATAAGTGGTGATCCTCGTGTAAAAAAAAAGATAATGGATTCTTCCCGATATACCGTAGAGATTCCCACGCTCAGCGGAACGATTCTCGTATTAAACAAAGTACATATCAAGAAAGGTTTCGTTGTGAGCGTAACGATCAATCTTATAACATAGATAATGTAAATCACGGGGAAGTGTAGAGCACGTAGAGAGACAGTAATGCGATCTTTTAAAATCTTGAAATGTCACGAAGTATATCATTTTTTTATAAAAATTATTAAAGAATATAAATGTTCGACTTGTTTATTAAATCAGAAAGAGTAGCATACTTGGGTGAAGCGAGTGTCCCTAATGATGGAGGTCTGAACAGAGCTGAAAGAGAGAAACAGACCAAATATCAAAATCTCATGCATAATATGAAAAGAAACTGGAGTCTTAGGCGGACAGCACTCATACCACTTATTACAGGTGCTACAGGGCTTATGAAAAAGAACGTGAAGCCCTACTTAACTAATATTCCTGGTGAACCAAGTGCAAAAGAGATCCAGAAAATTTCACTTAAGGGAACAGCGAGGATACTAAAAAGAGCTCTCGGTTGGCTCAATAAAAAGCAGGCAGCTGGTTTGGCTGCCCCATACCCAGCATTATAATATTCAAAGAAGAAAAACATTTATGTAACTTCGTATTTAAATTTTTTTTTTGTAAATGGGATTTTGAAGAAAATGTTCGGGTTTTTTATTTTATATTATTTAAACTCTTTTTTCAATAAAACGAAAGTTAAATAAACAGATTATTAAGGGATAAGTTACGTGAATTCGAGATATAGTCACAGGAGAAGTGATAATACTTTTTATATCTATTTATGCAGGCTGTCCCAATAAAATGGGCCCTGGATATGACGTTAAACTATATCCGATGGTAAGGCCCCAGCTTGCTGGCTCTGAGGAGTTTGGAGCCACCCTTTAATTGCCATTGCTCCCAGGTCAACTCTGGCCCGGGCTGGTAGTACCTGTTAGGGTCCCAACTATGGGTTAAATAGAAACCGACTTTTAAAAAAATACACTATTAAAAATTTGTTCTTCAAAATCACTGGATTCGGCATTAAATAACCTGGAAAGGGATGATATGCCGTAAAACAAAGACAACCAACCAACAACCCGATAACATGTATACGCTCTTTAAATAATCATAAATTAAATATGTTTTATAATAAAGAAAAGTTTCATGCACCAAAACCCGGTGGTCCTGGATATGACCTTAAACTATATTCGATGGTGAAGCCCCAGCTTGCAGGCCTTAGGGAGTGTGGAGCCACCATTTAATTGCCATTGCTCCCAGGTCCACTCTGACCAGGAGTGGTAGTACCTGTTAGGGCCCCAACTATGGGTTAAATAGAATACGACTTAAGAAACAAATACACTATATTAAAAAATCGTTCTTTAAAATCACCAGATTCGGCATTAAATAACCTGAAAAGGGTTGATATGCCGTAAAACAAAACAACTAACCAACCAACCAAAATCCTGCGAAAATCTAAAAATCAACCAATTATTGAAAGTGTACAATTTGGTGGTCATTGTGGTCCATGCATAAATAACATTGATTGAATCCAAAATTTTGGAACTTCTGTCTTGCAAGCTGCTTGCCGGACAGATTTTCAACCGATTGCTGAAACCGCTCAATTAGTGAGACTGGTTGATGATCGTGGTCTTGCAGAGTGCTTCATAACTGTTCAATTTACTTTTTCTTCTTACTCAAACTTATCCTAAAAAACAAATAATTGTGAGTGTTGTTTGATGCATCTAAAACGTCTTTTCACTTCAATTATGTTCTTGGTTTCCAATAGCAATTTAGACTGATATTTTGTCATAGTTTTGTCTTGCTTAAGCCATTATTCACGCATATAAAAAAATTATAATAAATGTTCAAGTTATGTTCGTTTAAAAAGTGCACACATTTTATTGGGATACATAGTAGATAGAATAGATTTCAGATTCCAATTTGCTTCCTTTGATATTAGAAAGTTTCAGACGATATTTTAAGATTCATTTCAAATAACTAACAATTATACTGATTGGTCAAGGAAAAAGTATTGAATATTGACTGAATAATCTATATATATCTATAAAAGTGAAAGTGTCTGTCTGTCTGTGTATGTTTCCCTACACAATAACTCAGTTAATTTTCAGTCTAGGGACTCAAAATTTTATATACAGGGTGGTGAGATTTGGGAATACTTTGTAATCCGTTTTAAGCAAGAAATTTGCTGTTAAATGTGACCTTTGTGAACTCTACCAAACTCCTCCGAAAATTTTGGGTCTAAACACTTGAAATGCCAGATATATGTTCCTTGGACATGGATCTAACTTAATAACTTGATTTGAGCCTGAAATGTTAAGGGATCATAATAGGGGTCAGAAATATTTTTTAACAATTGACCTCTTCGCTCTTTACCGAATTACTCAGACAATTTCTGGTCTAAATATTTGAAAGTTTACATAAAGGGTATTCAGAGATAAGTAGAGATTTTTAATCGGTTTGGGTGGAAAAATTGAGCTACAAATAAATCTATGTATGTATGTTTACATGTCTGCCTAAAAATTTCGACAGAGGCGACGGATTATCACAAGATCAACATAGTTTGGAAGCCCCGACCCATCAGATGACAAATAACGAAAAATTGACTAAAAACATTAATTTCTTCACTCTCAACTGGGCACTTTTCTACAGGGAGGGGTCGCTTTTGTCGCCGATATTTTCGAAAGCCATCCACTTTTTTCGATTGTCTAACCTTAATTTAAACCTACGTCACTTCCGGTTTGGCCGTGGTCGTAACAGCAAAGACGTCACGTTTTTTTTACGTTGTTTTCTTCCTTCGCAGTACGAGTTACAGCCTGCCTTCCTACTACCACTTCTTTTTTTTTTGCTCAACACACAGCTCCAAACAGCCGGGCAACGCCGGGCACTCATGCTAGTAAAATAATAAAAGGAAATGTTTTAAAATGTTATATATGGGAATATAACTATGTATTATCTTCTCGTCCTCTTTGTTGTACGTTGCCAAAAGCGATGATAAAAGAAAATGGCATTATGAAAGTGACGCATGCGCACGGAAATACGCTTATATCGAAGCCTCGATCTGAGAATGATGAAATCCAGACCATTGGGCATATCGCTGTTTGCAAGACACGTGTAGAAATATTTATAAGTTACGGAGAATGAGAGAGAGAAAGCCAACAACACACGTTGAATTTGTCAGAATTTACAACGGCCATAATAGTGTATATTTCAAGGAATTAAAACAAACAAAAACATAAAATAAAACGGTGCTTCTCAGTAGAAAGGGGGAATACAAGTTAGTGCGGTTTAGTATAAACTTTTTCTCCTTTGTCTCTCTCTCTCTCCCCTCTCACATTTAATGCCTCTTTCTTTTCCTCTTCTCCCATACATTTATATGAAGAAACTAATCTACATCAATACATCAATACAGAGGGAGAGAGAGAGAGAGGGAGAAAGAGAGGGTGTGTGTGTGTGTGTGTGTGAGAGAGAGAGAGAGACATAGAAATAGAGAGAGGGAGAGAGAGAGAGAATGCAATCTATATTATTATTCTAGTCAATCCTAGGATAGACTTCACCGTCTCTCAAAAAATGCATTGCTAATCGCCGGGGTCGAACGTACTGGTTAATGCCGACGTGGCCGTTTACGTATATTTGTAAGTTAAAGTACGCAACCTCTTCTTGAGAATATCTATCTTCGCGTGTAAGTAACTGGCAAGGAGATACATATTCTCTTTATCTATCTCCCAATCTATCAATCTATCTATCTATCTATCTATCTTTCTCAGATGACATACTTAACATATATATCTCTCTCTCTATCGATCTATCTCTTTCTCTCTTTCTCTCTCTCTCACCCTCTCCTTTCATCCTTTCTTTTTGACAATCCCATTACTTCCTCTCTGTTGCTCTTATTCTCCTCAGTCTTTTTTCTATAACCAGCGATATTCTCTCTCTTCTCTCTCTCTCTCTCTCTCTCTCTCTCTCTCTCTCTCTCTCTCGCTGTATATATATATATATATAACTACTTCATTTACTCATATAAAATATACGAAAGTAAAAATTTATGCGTAAACATGAAGTATTTACATCAAAAGTGTTCAACACATAGCGATTAAGCTACACTAAATATTCCGCGTTTACTCAACTCTAGGACTCTTCAGGCTTATGCGCTATATATATATATATATATATATATATATATATATATATATGTTGTCATACTTCTCGCAATTTTTTCTTAGGACATTTGCTTCTCTCCCCCTTCCAGCTCTCTCTTTCCGCAGATTTCTCTTTATATATCTCTGTCATACTTAGTAATGTATGCATTTTCTCTCAATCTGCCTCTCTCTCTCTCTCTGAATTTCTGTTATACCTTTCCCATCTTGCCCGGGTGTTTGGAGGTGTATGCTGAGCAATAAAAGAAAAAAACAAAAAAAAGCTCAATTTTTTAAACTTTGCCCCCTATTATTGTTTTGGGCTCAAATCGAGTTATTAAGTTAGATCCATGTCCAAGGAACCTATATCTAAAATTTCAAGTGTTTAGACCGAAAATTCTCGGAGAAGTTTGGTAGTGTTCTCAAAGGTCAAATCGTTGCAAAATTACTGGCCGAAAACGGATCACATAAATTTTCCCAAATTTTAGTATCCGTATATTAAATCGAGTCTGTAGACTGAAAATTAACAGAGTTATTGCGAAGGAAAATAGACACAGACACACAGACACATTCACTTATATATATATATATATATATATAAATATATATATATATATATATATATATATATATATATATATATATATATATATATATATAATATTACATTTTTATACAAACAGTAACTCATTGTATACCTCTGTTAACTCATTGATCACTTTTTGGTAGACTCATCTTGATTCAGTGGATGTACTTCTACCAAAACTAAGCTACAAGCTATAATATATATATATATATATATATATATATATATATATATATATATATATATATATATATATATATATAATATTACATTTTTATACAAACAGTAACTCATTGTATACCTCTGTTAACTCATTGATCACTTTTTGGTAGACCCATGTTGATTCAGTGGATGTACTTCTACCAAAACTAAGCCACAAGCTATAATATATATATATATATATATATATATATATATATATATATATATATATATATATATATATATATATATTGTTCCCTCTCGCAAACTTTCTTTCTCATCTTAGCTTTGTTTCCCTATCGATCTATATTACTGGGCTGTATCTCCTGTTACCTTCATACTTTTCATTACAACAACCCCCCCCTCCATGTGCGTTTTATGCGTTTGAGCTATCAGGGAAAGCATAGTGTGTGTGAATGAGGTGTAAAGCGGTGCGGGGTGAGCATACATGCACTTTGTCAGATCTACCGTTTCCCCACTAACACCCACTCCCAGCTCATCCCCGAAGCATCTCGTGTTCATCAACCGCTGCATCTCCATGTAAATGTTTATCAATATTGAAACGATAGTTTCCTGACATTGGAGACTCGGAGCCTGATGCCGCAGGAAATTACGGTCGCTACCTACTGTTTTCAATCGAGCGCATGCTCGCGTTCTCGTTCCCAATTCTCCTGCTGACGATATGCGCCACGCTTCAACCCTCCCTCTGCTTCCCCTAGAACGGCTGTCGCTGCCAACGCAACATGTGGCGGCAACTACATTGTTTTATTTTGTTTTATGTTTGTTTTTTGTTTTTTTTAATTTTCAGGGTCGGTGTCTCTCAGTCAAAGCCTTGCACTAAAGTCGCGGTTTTCCGACTGCAAGCGTTTTCCGTACCCAAACATGTATTTGGTTGAAAACGTGTTGCTATTTATTTTTCAGAATCGCTTATTGCATCATTATTTTTTTTTCAGTGTTATAAAAGATAATAAAGAAACTGAAAATAAAACTCCAAATACACGGACTAATTCCTTTAGTATTAAAATATATATTTGTCTGAAGAAGAATACATACTATTGGTATTTATGTGCTTCTTCTTTTTCATGTGGGGGATAACCAGCACCACAAAAAGTCGCAATCTGGAAGTCGGCAAAAATACAAATAGCCTCAATATAGATTGATTTCTCCCATTAACCAAGTACAAATGAAGGGCAAAGAAATTTTAGTGCAATATCAGAACAGTTGCTACACTGTGATCTTGGACCGAAGACCAGATAGACTTACATAATACTATTATTTCTATATTTAATATTTCATTATTTTATTATTTCTATAGTATTACTATTATTCAATGCTCAATTTAGAGTAAAGATTGGATATCTACTCTGTAATTAGGATTAGATCACCCAAGAAATGTTTTCTCCCTTTCTCATCTATGCAGTAAAGCATGGGTTTACTCTCGTGATACCCTCTACGAGGCATTATCTCCTCCTTTGTATTATACGATCCATGGTCAGGATTCTGTTACTTTCGTGTTATAACATCGTTTTCTTTTGCTGCTGATGCTGCTGCTGTTGTTGTTGTTGTTGTTGTTGTTGTTGTTGTTGTTGTTGTTGTTGTTTGGAGTATAGGTGTAGTATCGGTTCTTTGGTAATAATTCAATTCTCCCGTGGCCTATCAACAGCTTGATGGGAGTAATGCGTGTTCTGTTGTCATAACAACATCTCCAAAGTTTTATGCTTTCCTTCAGGGATTAACTCTTGTAGATGTGATTAATAACAAACACTAGCAAAAAAAAGCGTTCCCTTAAATCGCCTAGATTTGCCAGCAATTATATATATATATATATATATATATATATATATATATATATATATGTATATATATATATATAGAGAGATAGATAGATAGATAGATAGATGGATAGTTTGATATATGTAGATATATGTATACATACGTATATATATATATTCATATATATATACACATACATATATGTATGCATATATACATACAAATATATACACACACATATATACAAATATGAATATATACGTATATATAAGTATATATCTATATATGCCCTCAGCCACACCAGAAATGAACTTCCCAGACCCTCCCCCACAAGTTCCTTAAACCCCAAAACTAAAACATTATCGACATACCAAACGCCCCACTTCCCTCCTTTTTCCCTTCCTCTCTTCCTCTTCGCCCTCCTCGCACCTCATTCACTCTTCCACTCTTTCATCCCAAAAATAGCAAACGTTTCTGTAAAAGTCTGAGGACGCTACAGACGGCCCCAAAAAACGGCCGTGTATCCGAAAAAAAATGTAACTTAACAGAAAGATACGGTAATAAAAAATGAAACGCATATTTGCTCTAAAACCGTATTGAGAACTTTCTTCAGTTATTATTAAATACCATCTCCACTAAATATATATATATATATATATATATATATATATATATATATATATATATATATTAAGTAATGTGATTGATAATTTAAAATTTCAAAATCAAATTATAATTAAATTAAAAATCTGTTTCATAAGAAGGAACAACAACAAAATCAATTATCTGTACGATCGTTTCGGAAAACAGTGTTTTTTTTATTGTGGTAGACATCAACTTAAGGACAATAATTATTACATATAGTTTTTTAATAAGCAAGGTCTCCTCGTCAGCAAATTTTGAAGGGGTTTTATTAAATTTAAAAGACACCATAAATAAACCAAGCATTAAAAGTAAGGCAGATGTATCTGAAAAAAATTGAAATAAAAGGACTGGATTTAAAATTGATAAGAAAATTAATAAATTACTTAAATTACAAATATATACATGCATATATATTAAAAAATAGACACATATATACGGATACATAGATATACAGGTATATACATGAAAATATAGGTACAAAAATGTACCTTTTAATTTCTCGACTTATATATACATATATTACTTCATATTTAATAGAGGATTGACTCTGCAATATTATATATGCAATCTGCATAAATTGTAATATCATGTTTAACGTATTGTACAACCGGGCAAGGCGGCATGTCCATTAGACCAAAAAATAATTGATATCAATTCTTTTTTGGTCTGATTCATTGTTTTCTCTGAATTGGGACTCCACTGAAACATGTATGCAAAAATGTAACCACTAATGTTTGTACAATAAACGACATATATTAGACCTGTCCTGCATTGAGCACTCTTTAATAATAATGCGAGTTTTATTGGATCTATATCTAGGAAACCAATTGACTCAACCGGTATATATATATATATATATATATATATATATATATATATATATATATATATATATATGTATATATTGTGTAAAGAATGTTGTTGGATGAGAGAAAGAAATCAAGCAGAGTGCTTAATTATAAGGACGATCCGAAAAATAAGAGCGTATTTATATTTTGTGTACAGAAAGTGTACAGAGATGAATATTGGCTGGAGAGAGCTTGATATGGGTATCTAGAACGGTCCTTATTATCGGATTTGAAACCGACGGTACCAATGAGTTGTCTCATCTAACAACTGTGTATACTTTTGAGTATATATATAAATACGCTCTTATTTTTCAGATTTTCGTTATAATTAAGAACTCTGCTTGATGTATTTCCCCCCAAAAAAACTAAGTATATATATATATATATATATATATATATATATATATATATATATATATAAGTGAATTTAGTTTACAAACAAATGGCTACACATAAGCATACATGTTTCAGCGAAAACCCAGTAAGGGGATCGCTTCGTCACGCCAAGGGCAACTCATATATATATATATATATATATATATATATATATATATATATATATATATATATATATATATATATATATATTTATATATATATATATATATATATATGTGGGGGGGGTACATATATATGTTTGTCTCTGTGTGTGTACATCATCTAAATTCATATATATACATATATGTATATATATATATATATATATATATATATATATATATATATGAAATGAAGTTTTAATAATATATTAAACAAAAAATAATAAATTAATAAAATGAACGAAATAGTAAAATAGAACAAGTTTATAACACAATACATTATGCCATTATAGAGCTCTACGTGCTATTCTGTAAACGATAATAAACAAACTGTAAGACAACTTCCACTACAAATTCATTTTGGAGCCTGGTTGTACGAAGCCGAATATATTCTGTTACTTCTATATCGACACACGGAACTATAGTATTACTAGCGGATCTCTCCGGTGTTGCCCAATATTAAACGTAAACTTAAATTTCTTTTTAAAAAAGTTTGAAAAATTAAAACGAATAAAAAAAAAAAAAAGACCGTGAGTCAAGACCGCTAAGCATTAAGCCAGTTCGCCACAAACTTTAAAACGTAATTTCAAATCAATTATTCTAAACGTTAGGAAACTATCATGTGGACGATTCACGCATACGCAATCGGGCGACAGTTGAAAAACAGATAAAACTCCGATGATCCCTACCCCAAGGACCAAATTTTAAATTTGGTCACCTTTAACAGGTCTTTTTTCAGATAGACAACTGATTAAAAAGTGTTCCACATATTTGAATATCCTATATACCAAATATCAAGCCGGAGGAAATCTGTGCAATATTGTAAAAATTAAAAAAAATGAATTTATTAAGTGAAGGTCAAACGGTTGCATTATGAATATGTATGCGTAACGTAATAGCTATTTGTTCATGTTTTAATTTTTAGCCTTACAACAAACATGTCTTCATAGCACAGGCATAAACCCCAAAAGAAAAAAATGGGCCGTAAGCTAAATGTTTTAATTTAATCTAAAAATGTTATTTTAAATGTTTTGTTCAAAAATTCAGATTTTCTCATTATTCAGACATGTATGACAAAGAGGGAGTTGCAAAAAAGAGCTGTGGTGTGAGGAGAAAAACAAACTGAAACAGAGAGAATATTCAGGCCTGTAATAATACAAAGAAGGGGTTGCAAAAATAAGTTGTGGTGTGAGGAAAAATACAAACTGAAATAGAGAGGTGGAGAGTTTTTATAAATGCATGCAAAACCACATTAATATTTTTAAAATCCAAATTAATAGATTAAAAAATACGATACAAGTTTGAAAAGCATTTCATCGAAGGCATGAAAATTGTTAAACAAAATATTTTTAGTATAGGCTTTAAAAATAAAGACACAAGATTCAATTTGAAATGTATTCATCTTCAAAGTGCACTTTTATACATTTTACAAAGTAACGTATTACATTTTTATACCTTACGTTGTAAAATTTATAAAAGTTCACTTTGAAGATAAATACATTTCAACTTGAATCTTGTACCTTTATTTTTAAAGCCTATAGTAAAAACATTTTGTTTAACAATTTTCATGCCTTGGATGAAATACTTTTCTAACTTTATATATATATATATATATATATATATATATATATATATATATATATATATATATATATATATATAAAGAAATTTAATATATATTCTCTTTATTTCTGTAATAGAACAATTAAAAAATGCCTGGAAATTTGATATAAAACTATGAAAATAAAATAGAACGACGGAATTACGGAATTATATTTGTTGCTACTTTTCTTTCTTTTGTCTTTATTATAATTTGTCATTTCTTATTTTAATGCTTTTAAAGTCGGTGTTGTCTTTCACCCTTATATCTGTATAATGCCAGCACTTTATCTGCTTCTAACAACAAGTAATTAGCTTCGAAATGTCCTGGCTTAAAATGGTTTCTTCTCTGCCCCCTTTTCGGTTACCTTTATTGACTTGATGAGAAAGTGCATGATAATTGTATATTTTACCGATTTAACTTAATTTAACTATTAATTTTAATTGGAATTCAATCGAAAAACAAATAAAGAAAACTCTGGCGTATTGAAGCAAATATGCCTTAAGAACGACTTGCTGCCAATAATTTACGGATACCCTCTACACACACACACACACACACACACACACACATACAGGACTTATGGAGAAGAACCTGAAGTCCTACCTAACTAATATTCCTGGTGAACCGTGCAAAAGAGATTCAGACAATTGCACGTAAGGGAACAGCGAGGATACTAAAAAGAGCTCTCGGTTGGTTTGAATAAAAAAGCGGGGCAATGTTGGCAGCTGGTTTGGCTGCCCCATACCCGGCATTACAATCTTCAAAGGAAAAAAATATATATATATATATATATATATATATATATATATATAGGGTTTCCATAAAGTCAGCTAAAAAAAACATAACTTTATTTGCATTTACTATTAAAAAAGAGGGAAAATGCAAATGCAGTTATTTTTTCAATGCAAACAAACGTTATGGACTCTCTCTCTCTCTCTCTCTCTCTCTCTCTCTCTCTCTCTCTCTATATATATATATATATATATATATATATATATATATATATATATATATATATATATATCGAACGTAAATGCTTTCTTCCATTATAAGTTAGGAAACTTAAGACATAGTGTCCATTTTGGTGTAACTAATTTTTCGCAACATTAAATATCGACCGGTTTCTACCTCTAGCTTCGTGAAGAGACAGACAAATAGGAACGCCTTATCTTCATAATATTCATTTTCAATTTTTGGTCCCTTTATAAACGTTTGAACGCGCGTTTCAGGAAACAATCCCGAGCTTATCGATCTGCGCGCAAAAACCACATTAAATGGCCTCGGATCGATATTTTTTTTCATTATTTCATGCACTAAAATTGTTGTATTTTTTTCTTTTTTATTAGATGTTATTTGTACGATCTGAGTCTGATTACGTATAAAATGTTAAGTACTCTAACGGACAACTGAGAAAAATTAAATATTATGAGGTACGCATGTCATGATGTTTATACGTGTATATCTAATAGAAAAATGCATGCCCACTACGGTTACATAATTGCTAGCCCTGTGTTGGATAGCGACCACACTATATAGTGCTAATTTTAACAAGTTCGAACTAAGTGCAGGTCGAAATGATTCACATTTGGTAAAGAAAACGATTCTGCACTAAAAAAAATCGGAATATATGTTATAAAATGTTAGATGAGGTCAAATAGCTCAAACATAGAGAAAAAGCAAAAAAAAAAATAAAATAAAAAAAAAACAGATTCATGACGAATGATTTCATATTGTAGCGGAAGAAGAGGGGTCTATGGGATTTGCGCGGCAGCCACCAATAATTATGTAATAATTTCATGAAAAACTTTGATCAACAAAATGTCCCACTATATATTTTGTTCGGTGTCTACCCATTTATCGTCTGTAATATAAAAGGCAAAATGTGTCCGTGTTCCTTTTATATCTGCTTTAAACTGTCGCACATGAGACCAACACTGACAAATTTGGCATCGTTTTAAAGGAAACTCTGTTCGACAACAAATCTCCGAAAAATTACTTAAAACAATTATTCGGTGCTGGTATACTGGGTCGTTTTTATTACAAGGGAGGGGCAGTTTTTTCCTCGACATTTTTGCAAAGTCATCATAAGCTTCGCAATGACTAAACTTATTTTGAACGGCGGCGATTAAACCATTCGCTTTTTTTTTTTTCACTTTCTTGTCCTCTTAGTGTTAAAGGACCGAGCCCATCTGCTTACTATCTTTTTTGTCCCTCGCATGGATATTCACTGGTATTTTTATTTTTATTTTTATTTTGGCCTTGTCAGGTGGTAACCGCGTTAAATAGGAACTCTGAATCTCCTGACTGCAATTAATGCGTTCTGTAGTTGTCGTCGCACCACGTTTTCGGCCAAGTAAGCCTCTCGCCGGCCTTGGGTAGGATTGAAACCGCTATCTTCAGACAATTCTCACCTGGAACCGTAGAGTTTCAACGTCTCTATCAACTCCGCCACGACAACAACTACGGAAGGCAGTAATTGCAGTGATTGCAGTCAGGAGATTTAGGGTTCCTATCCGTCGGGGTTATCACCTGACGAAGGCCAGAGGAATACTTGACCAAAACGTCGTGAAACAACTAAGGAAAGATGAAGATAATAGTCCGCAATAAATAAAAATTAATAAATAATGCTCATCTCAATGAATGCCAATTAAAATAATATATCCCCTCCTACATCTGTCTGTATCTTTCCTACTCTGTTTTCCATTTTTTAAAATATCTTTTTACGTCCTTTTTTTATTTTAGCCGAATTCATTCCTGTCTCTTGTTTTAATGTGAAAAAATTGAAATAAAGTCATTCATCTGTATATTTTTATTATGTAAAATAACATTGGAATTAGCTCAAAAACCGACCCCGACCAGGACAAAATCTGGCCGACTTGAGCTCCGGAAAGAATGGATACATTATTTAGTCAATCAGGGCAACGCCAATTAAAAATATAACAAGATGGGTTATTTAATTAATTGGCATCTTTATTGAGATGAGTATTATGTATCCACTTATTTATTGCCGATTGTTATCCTCATCTTTCACTTGTTTCACGACGTTTCGGCCAACTATTTCTTCGGTCTTCGTCAGGTGGTAACCTCGACTGGATAGGCACTCCGAATCTCCTAACTGTAATCTCAGCAATAACTGCCTTCCGTAGTTATTGTTGTCTCACCACGTTTTGGCCAACTAAGTTTCTGGCTGGCTTCTGAGTAGGATTCCAACCATCATTGTCTGAGGAAAGCAGTTGATATCCTACCCAAAAGCCGGGTAGAAGCTTAGTGGGACAAAACGTGGTGAGACGACAACAACTATGGATGGCCGTAATTGCTGAGGATAGAGTTAGGAGATTCGGAGTTCTGATCCCGTTGCCGTTACCTGGCCTAAACGTCGTGAGACAACAACTAAAAGGTGGGGTTGATAGTCCGCAATAAATAAATGAAACTTGATGGGTGTGTGTATCGTAGTTTTTTACTTTTATCTGGATATACTCACACTCCTCACACCATGGACAACATGGTAACAGTAATAACCATTTAGACCCGTGTTATTGCTCCCGATATTTTCCGAATCTTTCAGCTGATAATAATTTCAGTATCAGTGGCCTAATCCTTGAGCGGCTCTTGGCTTTCATTACCTTGTCTAAATAGTAACACAATCTCTAAAATACAAGTAGAGCCATTGTTGCTATTTACAAAATAGAGCTATTAACAATTTCTTTAATTTTTCTATTATATTGTTTTCATTTGACTATATATCCGATTACTTGTATATAAAACCACTGAATACGTATACAAGGTATCTTAATCATGCTTTAAATGAATAAATATATATGTTTAATCATTTCTCACTTCCTTTCTATCTTAAAATGTCACCTTTGTATAACTGTTCATTGTCTATGATTGATACTGTAAGATTTTTTGTGTCTAGGACATGACTCAAGATCACCATTCCTTAAACTTATTAGCCACTAACTCTCATTTCGTTCCATTTCCATTTTCCACTGTTTATAAACCGTGCCTCGTTCTTAGCGATACATCCTGTACGTTTATCGACACGCCCACTCTCTTTATTTTATTATTTTATTTTTTTCGCTGAAGGATTTCTCATTGGTTGATGTTTCCGACGAATCCGAACCAACAGGAAGATTCGCTGAACAATTTAAAATGAAAGTGAAAGTGGCGAGTGTTAAGTGTACGCCGTTGTCAAGTATCTGCGCCTCACGAAGCAACAACGTCAGAACGGTGTGAGATCACTTTCCCCCCCCCCCGAGAGATAGGCACTTATCGTCAATGACGTCACACTACAAATACGGATATTGAAACAAGTCTTATTAAATAGAATATACACATTTACGCATTAATCAGTTGATTTGATTTTTTTTTTATTTTCTGATAAATTTTTCTAATACCTCGGTTTTAATTGTAAAGAAAAATGGCAAAGAAAATAAAACCAACTCATTTTCAGCATAGCCATATAAAATTAAGGCAAAGCATGGAAATTACACAGCGTGTTTTCTACTTCAATCTGTACGATTTGCTATTTACACTAGAACTCTTGCGAATCCATACATACAGGCAAACAATATTTTTATTCTTCAGTACAAGTAATAGATGTACCTATTTACTATGCCTCCCCACGGGACAGAATTAGACACCAGGGTCGTTTTTTAACGTGGAGAAAAGGTACAAAAATAAAAATTGTCTCAGTCGTGAAGGATTTCTCCTCCACCGACAGAGAACAAGAACTAGAAGTGCAGCATCTGAAGAACAGATACTACACTTTGAGATATTAAATCTTTTATTCATGTTAACAAATACAGAAAAAAAATAAACGATGAACAAAAAACTTAGGCACATGGCCAACTCAAAAGGAGGGATTTTGGGGGTCGTTGGTCATCATTGTCACTCCAGAACTAAACAAAGTCAAAAGTTTCTCCCAGCTAGTATCTTCTTTCACCATAATACCGCATTCACCCTTTCATATTGGGGGACGTCCTAGTAACTCCCAATTTTTTAAACATTTTTTATTGACGTGTAAAAACAAAAAAGATAACAATAAAATGGTACAATAATACTACACTTTGATCTTGACCAAAAGGCCAAGCCCTCGGTTTGAGTTTTTGTTTATGTTTATTCTTTGAATACTTTTTAGATGAGGCTTCGTAATTTGTGCATTCAGACGTTTTACAAAAACGTTATACTCATCTTGATAGTTTTTTTTTTATATCACAACGTTTCGCTAAACTTATCCTTTGGCCTTCTTCAGGTGATTAACCGCTACAGGATAGGAATTCTCAGTCTTGTAACTGTATCGCCAGTAATTACTGCCTTCAGTTCTTGTAGTCTCGCAACGTTTTTGCCAACTAATCCTCTGGCCTGTTTGGGTAGCATTGAAGCCGCTATCTCCAGACAATGTGCACCTTGAACCGCCTGAAGAAGTCCAGAGTATCTCTTTGTCGAAACCTGGTGAAACTACAACAATTATTAAGATAACAGTCCGCAAAAAGAATGAATGCGCATTCAGGGTTCGGTTTCTCTCGTTTTGTTTAAGCATTCCAACCGTTTTAGTGTATTCTGATTACTTCTTTGTGATGCCTTAATACCGTATCAACAGCTACCATATATATTTTATCGTAAAATCGTACAAATCAACCCAAAGTTGTTTTATGTAAGAAGGCTTGGATATCTTTAAATATTTATTCATGTTTTACTTTGGTGGGTTTTCCCTTTTCACTGTTAATATCACGACCCTCATTAATAGCGATCAAATAAAATTTCGAAACTTTGTTCAAGCCAGCCAGATTATAAAAACGTTTTATACAACGACACATAAAATTTCGACATTGTATTCAAACCAGCCTGATTATAAAAACGTTTCAGAAAAATACAAAACAGATAAAACACCAAAATTTAATTCAAGCTAGCCTGATTTTAAAAAGATTTTATAAAAACGACAGATGAAATGTCAATATTTTATCAAACCCAATCTGATTAAACAAAATTTACAACTTTTAATTGTTAATTTTCTTTGTTTTATTACAAACTAGTTTGGCTTCCAGGCGTTGCCCGGGTGTTTGCAGGTGTGTCTCGAGTAAAAGAAAAACAGTTGTAAGCAATCGACGAAAGAAAAAAAAAAGTGGCGTCTTTGCCGTTTAGTCCATCGCAAAACTAGAAGTAGCGAAAGCTTAAATTAAGGCAAGTCAATCGAAAAGAGGGTATGACTTTCGAAAATATCAGCGACAAAAGCGAGCCTACTCAGTAGAAAAGTACCTAGTTGAGGGTGAATTAAATTAATGTTTTTAGCCAATTTTTCGATATTTGTCGTCCGAAGAGTTGAGCTAAAACGATACTGATTTCGCAAAAATCCCTCTCCTCTGTCGAAAGTTTCAGGCAGAATACAAACATTCATACATACATACATACATACATACATACATACATACATACATACATATACATACATACATATATACATACATATATACATACATTCAAACAGACAGCTGATCTTTGTATTATAGATTACAAATATATTTTCTAATACCACGGTAAAAAAAATATTAAGGAAAATCACAAAAATAGATTATACCAATTCATTTACAGCGTATTTATTTACAATAAGAGTAAGCAATGGAAACTGCAGGATTTGTTGTTTTTTTTACATGAACCTGTTTCATTTAACTGTTAAGAATAGCATTCGAGAATATACAGCATAATCATAATCACACTTGTTCTCCGTTGGATTTCTGAATTAAGCATCGTTGAGTCTGGCCAGTACTAGAATGGTTGATTATTTAGGAATAGTAAGTGATAGATGTATTCTCCATTTATCCCGGCTTTGTCTCTAGTCGTTCTAAATTTTTCATTTCCACGCAAATCAGGCAGGGCCTATTCAGAAGTGTGGTTGGGAATGGCGAAACCCTTACTTCAAAATTGCATGCGTATGCACCCTTACAAGTAGTATCCACTGTGGAGACGGAATGAAAGCCATCCAGTAGTCATCTAAACCCATACCATTTCATAGAGTAGTGGAACAATGTAAGTACTCTTTAATACAAGCAATGTATTTATTATGGGTTTAGGTTTTATTTGTTTGATTCTGCGGCATATCAACCGTTTTGGTATATATTGCTTTTACTTTTGTTTTTATGTCATACCAACATCGTATTATTTTTCACTGAACCAATCACTTTACTAAAACGTGTTCAGGTTACGAGCTCTGAATAATCTATCTACCTATATATATATATATATATATATATATATATATATATATATATATATATAT
>NC_136496.1:22872650-23020150 GCF_053919585.1 Euprymna scolopes | reverse complement strand
CTCCAAACTTATTTACTATTAATCTCAAACCCAAAACATATTTGCTACTCATTTACTATCGTTTTCAACTCCAAACGTATTTACTATTAATCTCAAACCCAAAACATATTTGCTACTCATTTTTGGAAAACTAAAGTGTGGCAGATATTTCTTGTAAACGAACTTTATCGTGATAGAACCCTCGGACTAAGCGACACTGAGACACCTGTGGAATTGATGGTTGGTATTGCGGTGCTCACTTTACTGAATATAATGAATTATACCGTTTATTATAAAAATCGGAGTTTCGAAATTATATACAATTTATGCAATCGTTATATACTCTTGGTAGTCACACTGCCCAATAGCCAACATTGACAACTATTACAATGTTGTTTCAACAGACACTAATACTCATTTACTTTTATCGTCGAGTGGCCTTTAGGGCTTGGTAAACGGTTATCCTACTCGAAAAAAACAAATATACCTCATCCTGAAAGCAACAGAGTAAATCTCGAACTGATTGTCGACGGCTTATTTTACGATTACTACGGACAACCGTGTGTACTCCTTTATTCCGTTGAATTTTAAAATCGCCTTCTCATTCTTCTGTCACACTGAAATAATAAATACTATTTAGTGACACTTGTCGTTTGCAGCTAAAAAAAAATTCCGCATAAAACTTTGTTCGTCACTTACGATAGAAAATTTGAATTGTTCATACATCTCCGTCGCTAAACATTGATAATTTCTGGACGCATGTTAAGAATATCTTTACAGTTTTATATTAGATGAATAGATACACAGGATACAAGCTGTATGGATGTTAATGATAAGAGGTGAAATGAAAGATGTAATTCTGATACAAAACACGTAGGGGTCTAATTCAAACTAGAACCGGTTGTTAGATTGATACAAGAACATAAAGAAAAATAATGATATGAAGAATTCAATAATAATGAATAGGGATTTTTTTTTTAAAAAAGCTGAAAACAGTCGGAAAGAAAAAAGTCATTGTGACCTGAGGGGGAAAAAGGTAGCTATAATGAATATGAATTATAAAAAAAATAAATTAAAATAAATAAAAGAAACTCTTGCATCAACATGCATTAGGCATAAAAAGACGAAAGCTTAGTAATATTACAGAGAAGGGTGGTTAAAATTCTAAAAGAGTTACGTACGGGAAAGTAAGAGGACTCAAAAATTAAAAAAGCGACATTTTTCGTAACAAATGAGTGTTATATCAAATAATTATTACATGTAATGCGATTTTTATGGGTGTCTCTTACGATATAAACGCCGAGTACTTTATTTAACTTAATCGAAATATATCGTAATTATTTAAACACTTATATATGTTTAGAACCTTCAAATACCTAATCCAATATGACCATTAAAACGCAAGTACCTATTTTCGCCATATAAACATAAATAGCAATAATTTAAACATGTATATCTAGTGTCGTCATTTATGCAAAAGTATATATTAACGTAATAATGTATAATATAAGGTATTATCACGTTGCCACGCCAGTTTTCGCTAGATAACCGAAGTAAAGCAGCGTTTAGCATGGTCAATACCAGATGAGTGATTAATTTGAGACTTCCAGGACCCGTAGGTAGGAGGATGTCGACACCTCACTGCAAGAGTTATAAAATCCTAACGTCTTTATCTCAACTAAAGTGTATATGCAGGCAACTTGGAATGTTGTGAATTTAATACTCTCATGGAGCTCCTCCCTTTGGAAGAAACCGCTTAAACCCGCATAGGGGAAGTGCTGTTTCGAATCATGTAGACATATCCAACTTTTTTGGTGATTTAAGCAGATGCATCTACTTTTAGTAAATTAAACACTAGTAATTATTGTAGTAAGTTAAACATTATTATTTATTGTGTGGTCAGGTAAAACCTTATATACAAGATGTTGACGGACTTCGGTTTCATAAACTGTGATACTTCGGTTTCAAAATCTGTGTCGAATGACACCATGTTTAGCAACGCTGGCTAGCCGTACATAATGAAAAACGTGTCTGTATATTATTATTATCATTATATATATATATATATATATATATATATATATATATATATATGACTCATTTCATATTTGTAGTTTCTTTAAATGCATCAACTTGCGAAATATATTGTATATTTTGCAACCCACTTCCCTCTGATGAGAAAAATTGCATTTTTCGAAACTCTGCGGAATATAGTCTTTCTTGTGTATTTGTGCTTATTTTCGGATAATTAAAATCTTGTGTAACTTCCTTATAGGTGTATATATATATATATATATATATATATATATATATATATATATATATATATATATATATATATATATATGTGTGTGTGTGTGTGTGTGGGTGTGTCTGTGTGTGTGTATGCATGTATATATATATATTGTTGTTGTTGAAAATTTGAATACATTTTCAATAAGATTTTTCTATTATATATATATATATATATATATATATATATATATATATATATATATATATATATATCGTGGACTCGTAAGACAGGGCCCCCGAGCAGAGAATGATAATGACATTTATATTCTGAGAAAGACATTTATAACAGAAATGAGAGAGATGGGATCTCATTATTGAAGGAATTCGTAATACAGTTCCTTCACATAAGAAGGGGAAAATCATTACTGATGATGGATGAGGGAACAAACAATACTTGAAGTCTATTTACAAGATGATATACAAAATACATTAACCTTTCAGCTGTAATAACGACAGATGAAGACAAACAAAATATGGATGGTAATTTTTTTAGTCATCAGCCGGCTGAATGATGACTCAGGAATTCAAGCTCGTATGGCTACATAGTCTCGTTTCGCCCTTCGCTCTAAGGGCATCGGCTTTACTAATCGTTGTCCGACTCTCTTCTTACACTGACACTATCACTATCGCAGAATATAAATGTCATTATCATCCTCTGTTCGGAGTCCCTGTCTTATAAGTCCACGATATGTACCCATTACAATATGAACCTGCTACATCACACACACACACACACACACACACACACATATATATATATATATATATATATATATATATATATATATATATATATATATATATCCCTCCCCATAACGGAGCATCACACTGATAAAGGAGGATTGGTGATAAATTTTATATAACATAAAGTAATAAACTTGTCTCTGTGTGTTTCTAAGGAACACTCTCTACCTTGTCAATTTTCAGTCTGCAGACTTAAAACCTGCTAAATGGGATATTTGTACCGGTGGAACAAACTCAAACTGTTTATTAGCAGAATAAAATTGCTGCAAAACTGTCTAAATTGAAATATTATAACTTGATATGCTTACAATTCACTTAATGTGTATCCTTAATCGTTACGCAAATATACGTTTGCACATATGCGTCTTTAATGAAAACACTCTTGAATTACAAATCGTTCTAGATTAGATAGTAACGAATAATGCTAGAAAGATAAATGCCTTATTTTCGATTCTATCTCATAGTACTTAAGGTATTTTTTAAATCAATATTATGCATTGAGAACTTCAGTCAATTAGGTATATAACATTAATTACGGAATTTGAATGAATTAACATTTCATATTTATCCATATTTTGTGATAAGGCAATGCCAGGGGCCTACATATTTATAGTTAAAAGAAAATTAAGTTATTCACTGACAAGTGTTTCGTTGTCTACGATCCATCAGCACTGCACAAGATTCGGAATCGGGACCTCACGTTAATCATCCTGAACTCTTTATTCGCTGGTCAATCTCGCCGACTGTTGGATATATCGCGATTTATTTAGATGTTATCTGTTTTCGTTTTTGCGATATGTTTTTAATGAATTCAATCTTTACAAAATATATATATATATATATATATATATATATATATATATATATGGGTCAAATTTAAAAAAAAATTGACCACTGCGGTCTCTTCCAAATTACTCAGACAATTTCTGGTCTAAATATTTGAAATTTTACATAAAGGGTATTCAGAGATAGGGCAAACTTTTTTATCAGTTTACGTCGAGAATTTTTAGTTACCAGCATATAAATGTATGTATGTATGTATGTTTGCATGTCTGCCTTAAACTTTCTATAGAAGCGACGGATTTTACCGAAATCAGTATCGTTTTCAAGTTTGACCTTTCATACAACAACTATCGAAAGATTGGCTAAACACATTAATATTTTCTACAGGGGGTGGTTATTTTTTCGCCGATATTTTTAAATCATCTTATCCTTTAGATTTTCTAACTTATATACACACACACACACACACACACACACACACACACACACACACACACACACACATATATATATATATATATATATATATATATATATATATATAAAGCATACTTAATGGAACTTCACTGTCTCTATTATACATTTCTCAAATCAAAAACGTTCAATTATGCTATGTTTGCCATAGGGACTTCCGCCGAAGAATTCACAGATTGCAGTGGCTTCTTAGGGATGTAATTTGGCGTCTGAGATAATTAAGACATGAAGTTCTTGCTGTTGACGTGGGCTGATTGACATGAGCGTAGTTCATCACTGAACTACAACAATCTGAAGGTTAATAACTTCGCCAATATTAATGAAAATGATATCTCCTTAGATAATTCCGTAACGTTATTCTAGTTTTTATCAACCCTGAAATATACAGATGAGTTAGCATTATTTTAGTGAGGTTATTACTGAGATACCTTCTTTCTAAGTCCATCATGTTTTATTCAACCCCAATTACGTACGATAAAACAATAAGAAAAAAGTCAGGCGACCAAACCGGTTACACACGCAGACCCAACACAGAAAACATGCTGATTTGTCTCTACGAAATGAGTCGATCGATTACCGTTGCAAAAGCTTTCATTTACGTCACAACTGACGCAGACGAGAACGAGGCAACAGGAAGTGATTCTTTCCGCCTCGCTGACCTCGTCGTCAAGGAAACGCGTTGTTTAACTCCGGACATTTATTCAGTCGAAGGCCATTCTGATATGGAAGCAATTGGTCGACGTTGGAGAAGCGAAATAAAAGCAATATAATTGAATAAATTAATACAGACATAAACTAGCTGAGTATGCTGTTGATCGACGGGGGTCAAAGAATGTGACCATCACATAAACGATCTCTGTAGAATTTAAAAAAATATATTGCCATAATGAAGTAGAAAAATACATTAAATTATAGTATTACAACTGTAATATTTTTTAATACTTGAGCAAAGTTTCAATTTAGGAACAGGATAATATTTCTTGCTTAACATGCGATCATAAATAAGTGTATTAATGCAGAATTATATAATTTGATCTCTCTATCTCTCTATCTCTCTATCTATCCATCTATCTATATCTATCTCTCTATCTCTCCCCCTCTCTCTCTCTCTCTCTCTCTCTCTATATATATATATATATATATATATATATATATATATATATATATATATATATTGTAAATTGTAAATAGAGAGAAAAGAGAGAGAGAGTAGAAAACTTGATCTAATATCAGTAACATTTTTGTTCTTGCGATTGAGGGGAGGTGGTGTTTGATCAACACTGCTGAGGAGCCATGATTTAATATACTATTTGTGTTTAAATCCCCGAAACGCTGTTTCATGGTAAACAACTGGTGATCCCTAAATTGACATTAGGACTATAGTGAATTCGAGTTGATGCATTCATTGCAGATGATTAAATAAAGTACTGACTGAATTGTTTTCCAAGGAATGATAAAAGTATGAAAATCAAATAAGTATTTTTATATAATTTTAAGTATTAATAAACTTCCAAGAATATATATATATATATATATATATATATATATATATATATATATATATATATATATATATATACCAGCACACACCCAAACACCCCCATATATATATATGTATATATATATGTATATATATATATCATATGCATATATATATATATCATATGCATATATATTATATAATATATTATATATAATATATATGTTATACATATACACATATATATATACATATATGTGTATATATACACATATATATATATATATATATATATATATATATATATATATATATATATATACAGAATGTTCATGTGTGTATGAATATTCTGAGATAAATTATATAAAATTACAACAAAATTGTTTGTTTGACAAAGGAGCAGGAATAATTTGAGTGTCTCATCTCATCAGAGGAAATGTGCTTAGCAAAATAGATATGGATAAAAAAGTTTTGCTAATTAGCACATGAATTTGAAAACATAGTGTAAAGAAAATATATTCAATGGTTAAATGAATGAGAATACAAGAACTGTTATTATATCGACATTCATTTAACCGTGAAGTATCCTTGAAAAAATTCGATGAAAAAAGGAACAGGCGAATTTGACTAGTTAACCCTTTTTACAGCCGAACATCACAAGTGTATATGAGAAGTTTTATTACACCACAATAAAAAAAACGAAAAGAAAACGCATATAAAATCAACAGTAGGTTTATTGATATAACAGGCTGCCATCTAAATAATATTTTTTGTTTAGAGAGCAATCGACTCATGATACTTGACTTTTGTAAATTAGAATATTAATTCACGACAATACATATAATAATTTAATACAATCACCTATACGTTTTCTACAGTGCCAGGTAAACTACAGTGTATTTTAGACACTGCAGTATAGACACTAGTTTTAGACACTATTTAAGTCACTGCAGGTTGGCATGTAAAGCTTAATCCCAATGCACCGCTCGGAGTCCCTGATTAGAGCAGGCAATCAATCGGTTTGATGGAAAAAATGGGGTATTTTACCGATTTGGATGACAATAAAATATGAGATGGTATACATTTCTCAGTCGTCATTCAATCGCGGGCAACGCCGAATCTCTCTACTACTTTTTTTTATATAAACATTATTGTCTACATATGTGTATACCTGCATCTGTTGCGTTATCAGCCCTCATTTCCTTTATGTATGTATGTATGTATGTATGTATGTATGTATGTATGTATGTATGTGTGCACATATATTACGTAGTCGCTACGGTGCTAATGTTTCGGACAATAATTTGGCAAGAACCAAAATCCCTTGTCAGTCGAAGTAATAAACTTAGAATTGACACAATCTGAGAGATGGGAGGTTCGCTGCTTTGCAGCCTATGCTCTCTACTGATCTAGGACCATTGACAGAACCCTCAAAATCCATCGCTAGGTTGCCACGAATAACAGGGACGTTCCCAGGGTGAAAGAAAACAAAGTTTCTGAACAGGATTATCGTCTATGATGCGGTTTCAAGTGAGGGCAACATCACTCACACCGTCAATATCTGTAAGAGAGACGCAATGCATATGTTCAGTTATCGTAACAATGCAATTTGAAATTTTCCTCTGATCTATTCGGGCGGAATTAAAAATAAGAGGCACCATTTTGTAACGGCCGTCTTATTAATATAAAATCGCAAGTTTTAAATCACTGCTCCCAGGCAACGCTAAATGTTGTTGCTAATAAATTGTTACTTTTACACCCGTGGCTTACTTGATACACGTTTCTTATCGATCTGTACAGGCTGCAAATTCATTCATACGCCTCGATGAATCCAGTATCCACCCTTCTATGACACCATAGGATTCGACGGTGTGAAATATTTAGAGAATAATTTTCCGCAGGAAACGCACGTGCTGAAATAGAGAACGCATACACAGTAAGCTTATAATTCCGAGACAGATATTTCCTTTGGAATGCAACCAAATGAATTTCGGATTTCGTTTCTGGTCGGACGCACCCAGCCATATTTTTGACATATTTATTAGTGGCAAGGACTCAATTGATTTTTTTTTTCGATCTCACTTGTACATGTCCGTTCCGTCCTCAGCACATATTTCGAAGAGCCGTTGCTTTCCCGTACATCACATATTGTATCTCGCTTGGATAAAATGATTCCGACCCAACTTCCTTTTGGTGAATGTGTTTGATTCATCTTATGAATACCGCCACTTTTCTAATTTGAGTATTTTTAAGAAAAGCTACAATGTTCGACAAATTCACTCGCAATAGTAATTCTATGCACAAATAATGAACTCGCCGAACTAGGGTAAATATCGATGGTGAACTACGATGAACACTTTCGGGTACATAAAATACATAACGTTAATATTAACCCAATAATGTCTTCCTACTATTGGTTAATTATTAGTCCTGCGATAAAAGGAGAGTGGACCTGTAAATTAACCCTTATCCGTTCGTCCGTTCGCCCGTTCGTCTGTCCGTGTCCGCAATTTTCTCAATAACTACGCTTTGGAATTTTTTAAAATTTCGCACAAACATTAAACATGATATGAGTAAAAAGGTAGCAGAACGGATTTTCCCGGAAAACTCAGATCCCCCCTCCCATTGGAGTGCCCTATGTGTACAAAATGGCTAAAACTGACACTTTTGTGCTTATTAAAAAAAAATGATTCCTGGATTTTTATAAAACTCGGAAATTTGGACGGAATTTCGAGCGGAACCCTTTATTTACTTCACAGATGTAGCGTGCTCTTGTTCCTTCAGCCATGACTGGATAGAGGTCCTAAATATTTCGCAAATATATTTTCTCGCGCGCCCACACTAAGGATTGAACCTTCAACCTTCAGGTGAATATCACTTTTACGATTGATTTTTCCCAGTACTCTAACCACTGCGCCACGGGTCCTTGCTGACCGAGTTCGACAAGATACACCTGCAGAAGGTCGGAGGTTATATCGATTGAAACATTGTGAAAATCACACTCAAGGTGAGAACAGTAGTCCGAATGATAATAATACAAATCGATTTAACTGTGTATCCTCTGTTTTTCTCCGTTTGCTTTTATTATTGAAATCATGCCATCTAAAGAATGAACCACTGTACACAAAAATCTATAAAATACCACTTCAATGTCAAAATCAATAAGTGTTAGATGGAATAGATTATGATTTATAAAACAGCAATTCTTCCTTCTTTGTCAAATACATCGATCATGGAACGTAATGAGTAAAAGACCAAATAAATCAATCGAGTGCTATGCATTTAAGGTTGCGTTTAAGGTGCGCATGCGTGAGATTTTTTTGTATCTCTAGATTTTATTTATTTATTTATTTATTTTTTTGCAGGAGGTTTATTTCTATTGGTTGAAAATCATTAAACGCTTTCCTGTGAAAATTTACTTGCTTTATGAAGAAAACAAACAAAAATAAATCCAAACAAATTGAAGAAAGATGGTTATCAATTAGAGTGTTCGCTTTTTTCCGCCCGTGAAAATAATTTCGCGATTAATCATAGAGGACATGACCTGTTTCTTATCCTGATATATAAGTAAAGCGATACTTGTATCACGACGCTTTTTGGAAGACATCTATGAGTAAATAAGATTGCTGGAATGCAAATGCTGATTATAAACTACCCTAGTACAGTTATTCACCATATCTGAATTACAAACGACGAATATAGCTATATACATAAAAATAACCAGGGTTAAAAAAACTGATGTTGCCATATGAGAAGAAAGGAGATTGTAATAACTCTAGTTGAAGTCGGTGTAATTAATGATACTAGATAAAAAAGAGCCGAGGGGAACAATTTGAAAAAAATAAAACATAACAAAATAACCCGAAAAGCGCAAATTCAAGCAAAAAATAAGAAAAAAAAAGAAAGGGCAGTTGTCAATTTGGCCTCATTTCGTTTTCCGGTACGCTCGATCTGACTTTTTGATCACCCGTCTGGTCGGCCATATTAGATATTCATCGTTAGTTATTTACACGAGACATACACATTTAAATCATGGGTTTCTCTAGTTCCGATAGGAGCAGTAAATAAACTTTCAACTAGGAATTACCGCTAATGTACTGATGTATAACATACGGCACAGAAAAGAAACATTTATAATGCGTACACAGCTTTATTTTCCTATATAACCGCCATACGATCTCAAGGGATATTACCCTGTTTTGCCATATCTTTTTTCATAACTTATTATACATACATTTATATACATATATACAATATAAATACATCTATGTATCTATTTATCTCTCTCTTTATATATATATATATATATATATATATATATATATATATATATATATATAAGAAGTAATTATCACTCTTTTATACACAACCCTAATGATGGCATGAATCATTTGGACATCATAGGAGCCATACATTCAGCGGATTACACAGATCACTATTCACATCAAGCTAAGGTTGAGAGAGACAGTTGACTTCCAACACTCTCTCTCTCTCTCTTGCCTGGCGGTCATTTAACAAGACACGGATGTAGTTGTATTAGAACTCAAAAGTGGTGATTACGCTTATCGGTTTGATTATGTAATACCACATCTCTTTTAATCGGCTTTCTTTCAACCCTTTAAGAAGATTCTCCTTCCATTCGTTTGAATTGACATTAATAAATGAAACAACAAGTGTCGGTATTCCTGTCAATGTCTGTAGAAAGAATTTACAGCGACGTCGACGAAAAGATAAAGCAGCATGTATTTTACCAGAAAAAAAAATGGATTCACAACGACGATGGTGATCATAGCGGCGACACGGATTATAAACAATTGTAATGTAACACAATGCGTATCAAGTCAATACAAACTCCTGTGCGTTGAGTAAGTTGCTAGAATCTATCTTAAATAGAGAAGTAGTCAACCACCCCAGCAAAAATAACCTCCGGAATTACATGCACTAAGGTTTTCTGTTCTGGTAGATCTATAACTGATGTGTTAATAGTTATATCTCATAGGATTAACGAATCACTCTATCGAGGTGTCTTTTCTAAGGCAATTTCTCTTGACATATCAAAGGCTTTTGATAGGGTGTGCAATAAAGGTCCACTCAACAAAATCTCAAGATACGGTATAGCTGGAAACGTCTTTTCAATTGTTAAGTCATTTCTCTCTGATAGGTTCATAAGAGTAGTTGTTGATGGGCAAAAATCTGAAGCTGACAGAATTAATACTTGATCCCCTCAGGGATTCAACCTGGGACCAACTATTTTTTTCTGATTTACATCAATGATCTACCAAATCACATTCTAAGATTTTTTGTAGACATTTATGCTAAGACACTACCATCTATGGCAACCCCTCAAAGGCCGTAAAGAACCAAGTTCTCTCTGATTTTTTCTCCTCTGATCTTGAGCACGTGATGCAATTGGGAAAGAGGTAGCTGGTTACTTTTAATGCATCTAAGACCAAACGTCTATCTTTCCGTTATCAACGCTTTGATCCCTGTCTGGCATCAATTTAAATGGATGGCTCTCATCTTGAGGCGGCTCCATGTTTTGACAAACTTCTGGGCTTGACCTTTAACCTGATCTGAAATGGAACTCGTACATCAAATACGTTGCCAGGGCTTCTGAGAAAATGGTGGATCGTTCTACCGTTCCAGTATATATTTCACTCCTGATGATATTCTCTAAATGTATTAGAGCAAGAATGGAGTACTGTCGCCACATTAGGGCAGGAGCTGCTAGAAGCAGCTTATCCAGTCTTGACAGAGTTCAAAATAGACTTCGTAGAATACTGGATGATGTCTTCTCTTCACGGGAGCCTCTTTACCCTAAATTAGACGGCATTAGCCTGTCTCTGCATTATCGTTATTTTCATGGCAAGTGATCGTCTGAGCTCCAATTTATGATTTTCCCTGTCCTGACTTTCACGAAAAACACTCTTTTAGCTGAAACCATTATCAATAATCTTCCTCACTCATTATCTGTACTTAAACCTAAACGTAGATTCCATAAACAAAACTTCCTTCTTTAGAACTGCACGCGTGTGTAACTGTCTTCCGTTTTCCTGCTTTCCAACTGACTACAATATGATTGTCTTCAAGTCCAACGTAAACAAATTCTTGATGAGCCATCCGCTTAAGTAATCTAATTTACCAAATATACACTACTAACGATGACTGGCATGTTCTACTTGACCACTGTACACTCATTAATAATTATCCTTGAGTGGTCTCCGGGCCTTGATAACTGGTGTTTCAATTGTAAAAAAAAGTCATACCTACTTTTTAGATTGTAATGTTATAACAGGTTATAAGCACCATATCACGTGGCTGGCAAAACGGTTATGTTATTTTACTGCTTTAGAACGTATTTGAATCTTAACGTAAACCTTCGTCTGTATGCTAGCTAATGTGCGGCATAATCACGTTAAGCAACGTTGAACCTGGTCATTATTAAATGGGTGACCATTTGGGACTTCCAGTGATCTATGTGCTCTCCGCTTGTCTTGGCATTGTTTCCGGTCGTCCTGGACTGCTTTTTACGACTGGACTCAAGCAGTGCCGATTCAGCAGAAGTGTAGTTGTGGTTGCGCTACCCTTGCCACACAATTACAACCGCAGCTACCCATACAAGAAGTATCCCTTTGTATATCGAGACTGGACGGAGGCATCGATCCATCGATGATAGTCAATACGTACTAAAAATGTAGTGCTGTCGGAAAGAGCTACTCAGAACAATCTCTCCTCTCTTAACATCGTTCAAAATCGACCAAATCGAAAGTTAGTCTCATAGAAGAGACGATCCGAGCCTATCTATGCTCTATTTTTCTTTGCATAACAAATTCTTAATTGACCTTTTATCTATAATCGCCCATTTTAAACAGTCCCAGTAACACTCGTGTAGCTACAACAATTGTCCAAAATTTTCATCTATTTTCTACCTGTGCTTATTCCATGAACAAAGTGCGTTTCCTAGGACATCTCGACCGTGTAACTTAATGCCACAAGTTTGCTTTCAAGTAGACTACAACACGGTTTCTGATTTTTAGAGATGAGGATTGGTTATTCGTATTATTTGGATTCATCGAACTACTGTTCTCATTTTACGTGAGTTTTTCACAACGTTTCGGTCGATGTAACCTCCGACCTTCTTCAGTTGTAATTTTTGTTGAACTCGCAAATGTTTTTGTCGAACTCAGGAATATTGGACGGAATTTAGAGCGGAACACTTAATTTACTTCAATTAAAATTCGTACTAGAAGTCTCCACAAGGACCCGTGTCACAGCGGTTGGAGTACTTGAAAAATCAATTGTAACAAATGATATTCTCCTGAAGGATGAAGGTTGAATCTTCAGTCTGGGCTACCGAAAAATACAATCTCGAATTACATGGGATCTCTATCTAGTCACTCTGACGGAACAAGAGCACGCTATCTCCGTGAAGTAAATAAAGGGATACGTTTGAAATTCCGTCTGAATTCCTGAGTTCCACAGAAACATTACCGAGTTCGACAAGATACACCCGAAGAAGGTCTGACGTAACATCGACCGAAACGTTGTCAAGATGAGAACAGTCTGATGGAGCCAAATAATACGTACAACATGGTTATTTTCAAGTCCGATGTAAATAAACTGTTAAATTTCTACCGATGTTTAGACTATTTTCTCATTGACCACAATACACTTATACTCGAGTGACATTAAGGTATTGATCGTTGATGACTATCTAGTCCAAACAACGTCACTGAACACCGCATATATCGATTCAAAAACCGATATCTAAAACCCACTTGATATCTGAATTCTCATATTGGAATAATATAATTTCTAAACCGACAAAAACCAATAACACGAAACGATGGCATAAAATCAGAAATAGAAACACACTAGTTGGCAGAGGCATCCGGCTTTACTAGGGCGTAAAATACGTTTAAATATGATATTTTCATTTGTCTAGATCTCGTATATATTTTTGTAGAGTCGTGATTTCCAAAGTGAAAAAAAATATTTAGGTGCCATCAGCTAGAATCGAAACCGTTGAATTAAAAACTGGTGACGTTACCACTGCACAAACGTGACACGCCTATACAGTGATTACAAATAAAAAAAGATGAATGCACAAAAGGTTTATAACGATCTCTTCAATTTTGACCCATATTGAACCCCTTTAAAACAATTTTAACCGGCTAAAAAACCATAAAAGAACGGCCCGCAAAAACTCCAATCACTAAAGGCGCCTAGCGCCACTCTGCGACTTTTTGTTTCGGAGGAGATCAATTTTGAAAATATTTTATTTTTACGTAAGAGATTTTTATAGGTTTCTACAATTATATAAACGCAACTTTGTCTCTCTGTGTGCATTCGTTCCGTATAGACTCCGAAACGGCGTAACAGATTTTCTTTACAATTTACAGTGTATAAATCTGGGAGTGATATTACTTAAGTTTTTTTTTCCCTCAGAATACCTCCGGTAAACACCGATAATCGATCATAGAAACCGTTATATTGATTCATCTATCATCGATTAAGCCATTTTCCATGTCGTCCCTTAGCAACAATGATAGAACAACAGGCCGTTAAAATTCTACTGTGGGTAACTTGATAGCGTGTTATTTTCTTTTTCTTTTTTTGCATGACGTGTTTTGTAGGTTCAAACTCCGCACGAATAATTCCTAATTTTTTTTTTCATTAATTGTAAAGAATTTTATAAAACTTAAAAATTTACATTTTAAACCAATTTCTTTATATGACGTGGGCTATAAGTACAAACCTCGCACGTACATTTCTTAATGTTTTTTTTTTTCGTCAACTGGAAAGAAGTTTATTTAAAGTAAGTTTATAAAAGAAACAGCAGGTTCTCTAAGCTGCAATGTAGAGTAATATATATTTTGGACTACGTTACTGCATGCAGGCATGTGATCCTTCCCCCGGGGCGATTTCATGGATTTCGATGACAAGAAAAATATAGAAGTGTGAAATATCCGTCGATCATTATTCAATCCCGGGCAATGTCGGATCCGCCTGCTAGTAAAATAATAAGAGTAAGATTTAGGGAAACAAATGCCGATTGACTGAAGCTTAATTTCATAATATTTTTAACACGTTGCATACGTTTTCGCCTATATATTTTTCAAATAGTAAAATTGAGAGATGATCCGCATAAATGGCTACTTCTTCAACAGAGAGAGAGAGAGAGAGAGAGAGAGAGAGAGAGAGTGTGTGCACGGAAAAGGCTAAGCCGTATGAAGCGCTCGAAGATAATTTAGTAATATTATGTTATGATAGCTCGACGAAAGAATAACTCAGAGACAAGGGGCGCATAAACAAAAATGTACCAAATAAAATAATCAATTAAAAATTCAATATGAATATATAAAACAGTAGATGTAAGTATGTGTTCCTGTATGAATATATTTCATCGATAAGCTCTTAAACGACTGTATATTAAGGCAGCATTTTTTTCTCCATGGCATATTTCATTAAATAAAATAGACGTGTTCTGTTTATTAATTCTTTTTTCGATCCTTTCGACCTTTCGAATAACGGTATTCACTTCAGGCGGGAACTGGCTGATGTAATCACCATATTTATAATAAGTCCGAGTACTTTCCAGTCCTTCGGGATTCATCGTCTGGGATAAATGAATCTAACTGATCTTAACCATCCATAGAGATTTTTGTTTTGTTTGTTTTTTTGTTTTTTTCACTGGTTGATTACTCTTTCTTTCCATTGATTAAAAAATGAAAAAATAAAAAAGGATTAATCTATACATATATATATAAAAGTGAAAGTGGCCGTGTGTGCGTGTGTCTGAGTGTCTGTGTACATTTCCCTACGCCATAACTCTGTCAATTTAAAGCCTACACATTCGAAATTTTATATACAGGGTACTGAGATTTGGGAAAATCGATGTGATCGGTTTTCGGACAGAAATTTGGCGATTAAGGGGTCAAAGCTCAACGATTTGACCTTTGAGAACCCTACAAAACTCTTCCTGCAATTTCGAGTCTGAACACGTGGAACTTTTCTTGGACATGGATCTAACTTGATAACTTTATTTGAGCTCAAAACAATAAAATTGAAGGGGTCATAATAGGGGTCAAATTTAAAAAAAAAATGACCTTTTATTTTTATTTATTTATTTATTTATTTTTTGCTCAGCATACACCTTAAAACACCCAGGATACGCCGGGCACCCATGCTAGTAAAATAATAAATCAATAAAGAGAAAAAACAAAAAAACAAAAACAAAAATTTAATTTCTCAAAACCAGTTATATTGATTCATCCCTGATGAGGAACCCTGAAACATTGGAAAGTAGTCGGACTTATTATAAATATAGTGATTACATCAGCCAGTTCCCGCTAGAAGTGAAGACTGTTATTCGAAAGTTGGAAAGAATATAAAAAAAAAGAATTAATACACAAAAATGTCTATTTTATTTAATGAAATACACACACACACACACACACACACACACACACACATATATATATATATATATATATATATATATATATATATATATATATATATATATATATGTACAAGTTTAAACCTGATTTTCGACGTTGGATGATAGTATTCTCACATTGGTGCTTTTCATATATTTAACGTTTCCATATGATGATCAAGTTTATTGCCAGAAAATATGTCGTCTCAGACTTGTGGTTCATATCGTGTTATTGGTGCCTAAATGAATTATTTCTATAAAGCATCTTACTGTTTTCTTCGGCGTAACAGTAGGAAGCTCCGACTGTTACCTAGGTGATCGACTCTAAATTCTGGCTTGAGGTAGTTGCTAGTCTAGTCGCACTGAAGAGCTGTTATACAGCGAAACATCTTTCTGTGGATAGCTTTAAATTCTTTCAATCTCGCGTTGAGCATATTGGGGAAGTGAACTAACAAACTGCCATAAGCGTAAAGAAAACAATGTTCTTTGTGTAAATAAATGAAGCGTGGATGTTTAGACAATGGTTTAAAAGTGCAATTTCATATGCCCACTTTAGCAGCAGCAAATACCTACTTTAGCAGCAGAAAAACAGTCTGTGGATGACTACGGAACAGTCTGTATATATATATATATATATATATATATATATATATATATATATATATATATATATATATATATATATATATATATATATAATTCCACAGACAGACAGGTTGACAAAAAAAAGCCAATACTATCACGAACCAGACAGAAACATGAAAACTATAGTTTGTATATTTTCATTTTATCTTTTAGTTCGTTATAGTTTTTTTTTTATCTAGCATTTGCCTTTCTGTCAATCTTTCTTAATTTTGTATACTATTTTAAATATGTTTTTACTTAGAATCACTACTTGTTTTTTTTTCTGTCGGCCTGTCAATATATAAGACAAAATACAAACATGAATAAAAAAAAAAAATTAAAAAAAAGTTTGAATTTCAAAAATAATATATTTAGGGCACAATATATTTTCTCCTGGCACGTTTCCAGAAATCTAATGTAATTGAAAATATATATCAATGTCATGTGTAGATACTGAAAAATAAAAAAAAGAATATCAAGTCATTTTTAACTGTTTTATGTTTGCAAATATTAGATAGATATTCAAGCTAGGCATCGCTGTGAAGACATAGAAATAGGTAAAGTACTATATATATATATATATATATATATATATATATATATAGTCATACACATACGGTACTGTTTCGCTGTATCACAGCACATAAGTGCGGCCAGACAATAAACTATTTCATGTCAAGACCGAAGCTCGACCGCCCAAAGGACAGTCAACGCTTTATACTATTACACTAATCTGCTGCTGCTGCTATGCGAGCTGTGAATTAACGATGTTTTCACATCGTCCAAATGCCTAAGCTCGATTTGTTTAGACAAAGAGGATCGCTTAATACGTTAATAGCAGTTTTGTGTAACACGTCCAGTATGCTCAAACCAAGATAGGGAGTATATATATATATATATATATATATATATATATATATATATATATATATATATATATATACCAAGAGAATGGAGACAGAGAGACAAAGATATAAGGGGAGATACAGCCAGCAAGGCAGACAAGCGGATAAATAAATAAAATTATCTTAAAATATTACAAACTTACCCTAACCCTGACCCGATAAAGCTCTAATCCGATTCATGAAAGGGTAAGAAGATAAGCATTACAGTTTTTTTAATCTTTATATATATATACGTGTGTGTGTATGTGTGGGTGTGTGTGTGGGTGTGTGTGTGGGTGTGCGCGCGTATGTCTATGTGTGTCTAGAGACGATTGACATCATGACGTTCGTTCTATCTTGAAAAGTAATGGATGATCCCTGTAAGACTGCATGGCACATAATTACGAAACAGACGTTTACCAATCTATAACAAATTACTTCTTGCTTTCTTACTGGTTGATCCTGGAAATGGAAAAATCCAAGACGACTTTAAGACAATAATCATCTGACATGTTTAGACATCTTGTGATCAGCTTGTATGTTTGCCCTTCCACCAGAGAAACGTTTGAGTCGTTATTTACATGACAGGTGCTAGAATGAGCTTCAATCTATGTTTCCCTCCTGGTATTGTCATATTATGCTACTAAAGCGACGTATATTATGTACTATGCTACTAAATCGAGCGAATGTAATGTACAGGGTTATGACAACAGAATATTCTAATCATTATTTTGACTCTCAAGTATATATCCGACACAGTTAAACACAGGTAGTCAACTGAGAACCACATTAGTCTATATAAAAGCATATAAGTTATTAACGGATACACACTTGAGAGTCACAACAATAAAAAGAATTTGCTCTTGTCATAGCCCTAGTAATGTAGTACTAAATCCACATACGTTGTGCCGTCAGTAAACGGACATATTTTATATTACCTAATCGGTACCAACAGACATGGTACATAGTGGATGGCATTGATATCAATATCGTGTGATTGTGTGTGCCATGTTATTAATGTCTATAATAGTTTTTTGTCACTATCTGAAACATATGTTCTTATATATATATATATATATATATATATATATATACATATATATAAATATATATATATACAAGCTAAAGTACCCGTCGTTAAATGGGTTCAAAATCAGCCTACAGAAAATGCGCTCTGATTTATTAAAGTATGATAGGTCATGAAAAGGAAGGGCTGTAAAGAGATAGCTTCGAATTCGGGGGGTATCAAACCAAAGCAAAATATGATGAAAATAAAAAGAAAAATAGATAAACCTCATAATTTATTATACTATACCTGTTCACACGGGAACACTTATCACAATATTCTGTGGATCTATATTGAAAAACCTTGTTACACTTTGTAACATATTTCCATTCTATGGAGGTCAGGCGCGAACGAGCACCCCATAATTTTATTATACCATATTTCTTTAAACTGAAACATGATTATCAAAGTATACTTACGCAGATAGATATGGAAAGTCTTTATTAAAGTTTGTGCCTATTTCCATTCTATGAAGGTCAGGGGCGAACGCAGACCCCACAATGTTATTATACCATCCCTATAACACTTTAAATACACTTATCAAAGTATTCTTATCTACATCTATATCAAAAACACTTGTAAACGTGTTTTTTTAATTTTTAATTTTTTTATTTCCATACTTTGTGGACCAGGCGTAAACGCAGACCCCACAATTTTAATAAACACCCGTTCTGCAGGATCAAACATACCCATTCCTGTGTCTCGATACATCTTCTATCATTATATGTAATCAGTTTTTTTTAACTAGTCAGCCATATAGGAGCCTATTCGTGACCACACACGCGCACACACACACACACACACACACACAGAATGTATGATGAACTGTCTATTTCCCTATCCGTGATAATTGGGTCTAGTATTTATATGTGTGTGTGTCAGATATAATTACATAAACACATACATTGGCATGTTTTACTTTGCTGTCTTTTTTTCTGGATGTTGTTCAGCTAAATCTGGGCGAGAGAAGGATTCAGTCTAAACATAGACTTTTCACAGCAAACCAAGATGCTGTTCGATTTCACATATTTTTTCTAGCAGGGAATCGATCTTTGCTTGGATGTTTAGTTCTTACATGTCCCACGTCTAAGATTCTCCCCTTCTTACTCGGGAGGAAACACCTTTCAAACCATCTTCTTTTATTGACGTCCTCAATCCATCTGAACAATTTCCACAGCTACCAAGAACACATGACAGAGGGACACGTACTTTTGATGAGGTAATCAGATCTCTCCCGGTTGAACTTAATCGGTCACTGGGTTTGATGCATTTTGACATGTTTTGATAATATATCAAAACATAGTTCCACACCTTTTGTTTGTTTCGAGCTAGCTAGATAGATAGATAAATATGTGGATAGATAGATAGATAGATAAATAGATAGATAGATAAACCGATACAAAAACATGTCGAGAGATAGATAATAACACGTAATTTTTCCTCTGTTTCATAACTATATAACAGTATAACATTCCTGGCAGACACTTACGCTGCTATCATCAATTCTCCTTATTCGATATCTCTGTCAAAACCTAAATGAAAATTCCCTGAGTAAAGTGTCTTTTCTAGAACAGTCTGTGGAATGCAGTAGCGCGAGGCTTCTTTCCAGCCGATTATATCTTGATCGTTTGCAAGTAAAACATAAAGAACTTCTTGTTTAGCCATCCTCTTAAGTAATAAATCTTTACCCCTTTCCCACATTACTGATCAGGAGGGTGTTGTTTCACCTGGCAGTTATGAACCCTTATCCTCGAGCGAGTGGCTTATGGGCGTTTATAAAGGAAGGCTCTTTATAAATACCGGTATTTTTTTATGTGGGAAATACCCAGCTCCTTAATAAGAAGTACACTGGGGGCGACAAAAGAAATCTTCTTGTCAGAAAGTATTTATCTTACTCTTACCAGGAATATAAGAGATGCTACCCAGTAACATGTGTATTTATACAAAATATTAAAAAAATATTTGCATTTTAACATGTCAAGAAAATAGCTAAAAGGTCAGTCAAAATGTGCTAAAATAGATGTCGTTGGCTACCCTTTTGTCGCCATGAGTAGCAAATGTCCATCCTTCTCTTAACTGGAATTCCTAATCACCATAATACCATATTTACTCCAATAGTCATCATACTTAAAATTGCCCAAATCGTCCAACACATATTAATATAATACTAAAGTCAATCAATATATTACATTATCCTTTTACTGGATGCTGTGATGATACCATTTGTTTTTTTTCTTCTTCTGTTTACTGCAGTTCAGGTATTATGCTATTCGTTGATGACAATACAAATAGATGGAGTTGATATTAGATATAGATTTTTCAATCGATATATTCGGTTTTCCGTGACATTATTGTTATTACCTGTTATAAAATTTCGATTCGATGAACTGGTTTTGCTGGATCTGCGTCCAGATACATTAGGATCGAATTTTGCCGCTATTAGGTTTGTGCGTACAACCGTTTCTATAACTCGTCATCAATATATAACAATACGATCTTTTAATCTTTCTATATTATTAATGACCCGTGACCCGTTGTTTAAACACAAATATGTTGTACATCCGTGTACTATTGCCCTAAAATAACAGTGAAAGTAAATATTTAATTCCAAATTTTTAATCTACAGAAAAATATATTTGAACTCAGGTTTAAAATAGTAATATTGTATTAGAAATCGGGTTATAGTCATCAACCTATTTTTTTTTAAATTCCGTTCCTCTCCTCCTATTGTTGTTCAGTATTTCTATTGTGAATTCCATAATATTATTTTTTGACTTGCATAAACATATGTTTATTATATGAATTTAAATTAAAAACATATTTATGAAATTAAAAGAAAACATTTTTTTTATAATTTATAAACCTATTTCTCATAGGATTTCAAATAAAATAAAAGTTTGATTTTTTTGCAATTTTTCTATTAAAATTACAAGGAAAGACAAATTGTGTTATTTTTATTCGTATAATTTTCTTCAGTTTTAGTGTATACTTTTAAATAATGTCATTTTCTCATATTTTATTTTAATATATCGCTTTACAATAGAAATACTAAAGAATAATAAAGTGTAGAAACGGATTTGCTTGACACCGCTTCCGGTAGCCCTACACCGGAAATTGAGAAATTCGTTCGCTGACTACAAACCAAAAAGTTTGGGGTTTTTTTTTTGTTATTTAAACTGGGCTTTTTTTTTCTTATTCATTTCATATATTAAAATGCACGTCATTAAAAACGTTTTTTTTTCCCGTAGTTAGCAAGCTACTATATTGTAAGACGCGGTAAACTGGATAATATTTCTTTTATTTGAAAAGCTTTAAGCCGTTGATCACATATATTTCACAGAAAAAAAAAACTTACACTAACTTTCAACAAATTTACAATGTATAAACGGACAAATACATGTGAAATTACTGTCTGTATATCAATTGAAATGAAAACTAAAAATAAACGAATACTTATAATATATAGACCAATACAAAAACATTAATAATTAAAACTGTATATATATATATATATATATATATATATATATATAATATTCTATTATTATTATTATATATAATAAATAATTATAGCCATAATTCTGTCGGACTCTTAAAAACTCGGTCCTTGTTGCGGAGCATGAAACTTTAAATTAAAGTGGGGCACCTAAAGCTCACATGCGCAAATTATGAAGATATAATCATGAAATCGCTCTCGCCGTCTAGACATTTATATATAAATGTTAATTTTAACTTCATTGGTAAATTTTAACTGTGTGGTTTGCTCCTAGCTAACTGAGTTGGAGATGGCTTCGTGACCGAGTTCGAATCTCACGACCGGCTCTTATCGTAACTCCCTGGACTGAATATTCCTGAAAGGATGAAACACTATTGATTTTAAGGTATTTAAAATAATTTTATATCAATCTATCTATCTATCTCTCTATCTATCTATATCTACGTACGCGCACACACACACACAAACACACACACACGCACATATATATATAGTGTGTAAAAATTTTGTTAGAAAATTCAAAGACCCAAGTTTTCTTTTTTATAACCTTCATTTATTTCCTGGAGTTTTTCTATTACAGCTGTTTCATTGATGATTAGGCAATTTTCTGATTTATGTTTCCATAAAAATATCCTGTCCTCATCAACTTCAGATGGATGAAGTGAGGAGGAGTGGCTTTGGAAAACTTTTTACCCAAATACGATGTTCGGCATGTTAAAAATCTACCTTTTGTTGTAAAAATCTAACGGATAAACATCTGAAGAAGTTGATGGGGACAGGATATTTTTATGGAAAAATAAATCGTAAAATTGACTACTCATCAATGAAACAGCTGTAATGGACAAATCCAGGAAATATATGAAGGTTATAAATAATAAAACGTGAGTCTTTGAATTTTCAACAAAATATTACACTATATATATTTTCTGAGCCTATTAAAAAGATATATTGAGCTTAACTCCAAATTAACGGTGACTGGTTTTGAAAATAACAATCTGGACGCGTTAAACGAAAACGGTATACATGGAAAGTAACGATATTTAAAAAAACAAAGTTTAAATATATATATATATATATAATATATCAAAAAATGTCGTTTTTTGCCCTTCAACTATCTATATGTATCAACAACATTATTTTTGCACTAACCTAATATATATATATATATATATATATATATATATATATATATATATATATAGCCATGCACATACACATATGGACATATATCGTTTTTATCTATACATTCACAGACAGATGGATTAGCTGCATCACAGCTTTTAAGTACAGCTAGATAGGGTCCAGCTTACAACCACCTAATTGATAGTCAATCTATGGGTTCGGTGCCCGCAAATGATATTAAATATCTAGTTATATAAGCATCTTATCGCCGAGTTCTACTGGGCTCGATTTGTGTTTTTATTTTAAAAAGAGCTTTGCACGGAAGCAAGACACTGCCCTACTAAAGGAGGAATAATTCAGTCGTAATCTATACACCAACTATTCATGATTCAGTTCGGCTAGACTAGCTCGCATATCGAATCAGTGATCGAACCTACAAACGTTTAGTAGATTGTGTTCAGATTCACAGGAAATACAAAGCAATAATTCGTCTTCCATTCTGCCTGAAGTGGCAATAATTCGATAAACATATTACGATGAGATACAGCGAACTAGGCATTATGGTACCCGTTCGATGCACAGTTAAAGGCATATAGGGATGAGTCGCCACAGTACCACATTTACTGTAAAAATTATTTATCTAAATCAACGAGCTCTAAATCTTACCGTTTTTACGGAGTGCAAATTCTAGTAGCGAATGTTTTTACTGCGCAAAGTTTTAAACTACGTCCGTCAAAAATATGATTAAACACGTCACGTCTTGGGTCGTTGCCATGTGATTTAAGTCTGGCTAAACGTTCGCACATGATGAGCTGCATTCTCTAAGCAATCAATAATGCCGAAACGGTTGCTCTCATAAACGCCATAGATACTAAAAATTCTTGTTAGCTGCAGAAAGCTGAACGCTGATGGAAAAGTCAGACTCACGCGAACATGGAAGAGGCACGTACTTCATGAATGGAACCTAGGTCGTTCACAGAAAAGAAAACAATCTATTCCCCTGACACTACGAGAAAATGTAGTATTCATGAATGAACTGTTGTATGACTCCCAATCAGAGACTACACATTAGCCATTTACACTTATATATGGAGGCTATTTCGACGAGTAAATCATAACATCCTTTTTAAGATGTTTCGCTCAGATAGTTATCAGTAACTAGTGACCTCTTCAGGCGATGCAGCCTATACGAAAGGAACGTTTATAGTAAAAATATTGCTTTCGTTTAAACTATCGCCGGAAGACGTCTCAAGTTACTGGTAACTAGCTGACGGAAACATCCTCATGAATGTGTGGTAACGCATTGCTGCTTATATAAACAACAACAAAAAAAAGAGAATACACGGTTCTACCCCGTTATTAAACAGTATTGTATTAACCGCATTACGCTTAATTGATAACTTGACATCTCAAACATAACCTCGGTTTTCGGCCAGAAATTTGGCTGTCAAAGTTCAACGATTTGATATTTGAAAACTTTACCAAACTCCTCCGAAAATTTCGGGTTTAAACACAGAAAGGTTTAGATGTAGGTTCCTTGGACATGACTCAAACTTATTATAACACCATTTGAACCAAAAACAATAAATGTTAAGGTATCAAATTTGGGGATAAAGTAAAAAATAGTTGACCTCTTAGCCTATTTTTTGTTGTTGTTTGGTTGTTTTTGTTTTACGGCATATCAACCTTTTTCAGATCATTTAATGCCAAATCTAGTTATTTTGAGGAACGATTTTAAATGGAGTATATTTTTTTAAAGTCAGATTCTATTCAAGCCATAGTTGGGACCCTAACAGGTACTACCACTCCGGGTCAAAGTGGACCTGGGAGCAATGGCAATAAAAGGGTGGGTCCATACTCCCCAAGGCCCGCAAGGTGGGGGCTCGCAATTGGATATAGTTTTAGGTCTTATCCAGGACCCCTATTTTTATCTAAATATCAAAAATGTAGCAATAAGTCTATGTAAACATAGCTTTTAAATCGGTTTGTTGCCGACAATTTGATACTATGAGGTAAAAGTTCAAAAGATTTGACCTTTGCAGTCTCTAGCAGACTATTTAGCCAATTTTGGATTTACACATTTGCATTTTTACATAAAGGTGATTCAGATATGCAGGAAGCTCTTTAATCAGTTTTGGACGTAAATTTGGCTCCAGAAGTCAAGGTGGAAAGCGTTGAGCTGTGGAGACTCTATCAAACCCTTCCGCCAATTTTAGGTCTGAACACTGAAGATTTTAAATGTAGGTTACCTGGAAATTATATATATATATATATATATATATATATATATATATATATATATATATATATATAAAATTCTGAACAGTACATAGGGCCCGAGCATATATATATATATATATATATATATATATATATATATATAAATATATATATATATATATATATATATATATATATGCATGTATATATGTGTATATATATATATTATATGCAAAATCCGATCCTGCATTTTGCTAATTCCTGCCCTCTGATGAGAAGGAGAGTATTTCTTCGAAACTCCGCGGATTAAGGACTATCCACTTATCTTGTGTTTCCTTTTTTAAAATTAAATATGTTTTTAACTCTTTTTCAAGATGTCTTTTAACATGTTTATTAATCATTTTTTCATACTCCTATTTTTTATTTTCTAGAGGTTAGGTAAGATAAGCCAGAGGTACAATTTCAATCCTAATAACAGGGTAGCATTTTAGGGCACAATACAAGCTATCTTTAAGCGATTTGTCTCATCGGTCTATCTACGGTAGATCAGGTGGGAATCAGCTTGGTATTGGGACCTAAAACGGTCCCCTAATATCATTTGGAAGCCGACTGTCCCAATGGTTTATCTTATCTTAACTTCTGAAAATAAAAAAATATAAATATTACACTCTTATATTGAAAAAATATTCCTTATAATAGAGCCCTCTCCTAGAATACACTTTTGCGGAAATATAACGAAGTATACACAGAAACAGATACACATACACACACACACACACACACACACACACACACACACATATATATGTATATACATACATGCATATACTTTTATATATACATATACATACATACGTATATATATACATATACATACATATATATACATGTACATACGTACATGTGTATATATATACATATACATACCTATATATATACATGTAGATATATATATATATATGCATATACACACATATATACATATATATATGCATATACACACATATATATACATATACATACATACATATATATATATATATCAGTTATCAATTAGTACATTTGGGTCGAATTATTATTTGACTAATTTGTATGTATAAGACAGTTAACAAAATTACTAGTAATATTTGTTTTTGTTTTTTGTTTTTTTTAATTTGTATGATAAACTATTTATTACAAAACTAAAAAAAACAAATTCTAATTACAAAAGAAAAAAGACAAAACACGGGACCTTACATATAGTCCGTAACTGTTTTTCGTTAAGCAGAAGAATAGACGTCCCAATGTCTACTCGAAACTGTATGAAACGGAAATAACATTTAGTATTTTCCTGAAAAGAACTTTAAGAAATCTATTTTAATCTCTATCTCTTCCCCACTCCTCGCTCTTTCTATATATATATATATATATATATATATATATATATATATATATATATATATATATATATATATATATATATATAAATATATATATATATATATACATATATATATATATATATAAAGTATTGTTATTTTATAATAACGATAATAATAGTAATTATAACAAATTCAAAACAATAAAACAATAGGATTTTATCATTTATTTATTTATTTATTTATTTATGATAAACGAATAAACAGTCAGACATTTCTCTACTCAAACATACCCCTCTGCTTTTGTTTGTTTTTCTCTTCTTTACTTTCATGATTCCGGTCTTCCTTAGCATTGTTTTTGGCTTTTAAAACTTCCATATATTCTTTTACCAACAATGCTTCAAGCAAACTACTACCTACTCTATTTTCTGCATTAACCTTATGTTGCATTCTGATCCATATAATATGGGTGTATAAAATATCTCATTTGTCTTCCTGGGGTGTATTTTATATACACATAAACACCGTTCCCTCTCTATATAATACAAGATTTTGATTAACACAACTTTTCAATCTCCGATTCTAAAACAAGATGTTATAAGCAAGACGGCATTTTCATTTTAACGGTTTGATATTTTATACTTAGTAATATTCCATGCCAAATCTGAAAAAAAAATCACGTTTTTTTTAAAATGTTATTCAGGTTGTCGACATGGAAATAAAATGTGTTTATTTGTGTACTTCCTAAGTAAAAATGCTTGTCAAACAATCCAGTAATCTCTATATCTGACGTTAAAGTCCACAACAAGTATTTAAAGAATCTTGGCATATGCAGTTTGATTGCTTGTTATTTTTGACACATAAACACTGCATAGAATGTTTGGATTGAATATTATGTCTCATATGTTCCAAATCTTACAGGGTCCAGATTTATATTACTACGCTTCGCATTCGGAAAGTTCATTACCGTTTCCCAAGACAATAGAATTTCTGCTGCAGTGCATGAAACGTTTGCATTCCCGTGACTTAAGAAAAGAAATCACATGATACCAGTTCTTACAAACTGAAAGCACGTGCACAATGAAAGTGCATGCACACCTGGAATAATCACACACTCACACACACACACACACATACACACACAGACGAGTGTGTGTGCCTGGCTGTGTATGCGCCCATTGCATTTGCGTGCATACACACACACGCCCCGTTTACAGTATGCGTTAAAAATGTTTAGCTATTTTTGGCTCACACGATATAGATATAATATATATATATATATATATATATATATATATATATATATATATATATATATATATATACTGTAAACTGCGCGCGCGTGTGTGTGTGTATGGTTTGAGGTACTTGTTGTGTAGTGACACTGATGAGATGTGAAACATCGAAACAGTACTGTACGTGGGTGACTACACACACACACACACACACATACACACACACACATATATATATATATATATATATATATATATATATATATATATATTGATAGATGTGCTTTGGTTGTCTCTGCTAGCGAAACTTGTTGAATGAATTCAATTATTTATATGGAAGTGCATTTTACCTAAATGCGAGTTTGGAATAAGTTTCCCTTTGACCAGTTTGGTACCTCGAAATGGAGAGCGGCATATGTATTATTTTTAAAATATAATTATCAACTGACACTTGTTTCGTCGTCTACGACTCATCAGAGTGGCTGAATCAAGCGAGATGTAGACAGACATATCTATCTATCTATCTATCTCTCTCTCTCTCTCTCTCTCTCTCTATATATATATATATATATATATATATATATATATATATATATATATATATATATGAATACATATATGTGTTTGTTTGCGTGTATTTGTGTGTGTCTATCTACATACCTATTATGTTGATTTTTTCTCGCTCTGGCATTGATATTAAAAGCCTACTATTTCTATCAAAAGCTTAAAGAAGCTGATTAGAACACACTTTATCAATAATGAATAGCGCAACGACACCTTGAAATGTTAAATAGTTTGCATATTCCGTTAAATGAGTGATACTTCAAGACTCATTCATTTTTATTGTTTCTAATTTTACTACAGGGTGGTCAAAAAGTCAGGTAACATGTTAAAGGTAGAAAAAACAATATGATCCATTATAATCTCTATTCGTTTAATATTATTTGTTTAAATATTTGAGTGTAATATATAAACTACCCCTCCTGATTTCTGGCTTTGAGGCTATGTAAAGGATAGCGTTTATGGCAAGAAGCCTTATACAATAGCGTCTTTAAAGTTATTTATTGAAGAGGAGATTGCGCGGATATCAGCTGACATGATTACACGTGTTACACAATCAGTGGTTAATCGCTTCCAGCGATTGATAGAGAGAAATGGACGACAATTAACAAAATAAACATATTTCATGTTTGTTTCATTTTATATTTCAATGTATGGTACTTAAATATACGTGTATTGCTAATATCGTTTTTCTTTAAAATGTTACCTGACTTTTTGACCACCCTGTAGATGAGGTACCCGGCGTTGCCCGGGTATGTGGAAGTGTAGTAAGTGAACCGGTGAGGTGGAATTAAAAGGTGTTTTAAAAAAGTGGTATAATAGATTGGGTTCCACAGCGTTGCCTGGGTCGAATGGGGGGGGGAATCAAAACAACAGTAGGGATTTGGGTGGAGAGAGAAAAAGGTGGTGTAAGCAGGTAGGCTCGAACCCGTAATGTGAAGGGAGGGGGTTGACGTCTTTGCCGATGTATCCATCGCCTGACCGGAAGTGGAGAGCGTTGAAGTCAATCCAACGGTGGCGTTGACTTGCTAAAACATCGGCGAAAAAAAAACGACCTCTCCTTGTACAAAACGTCCCAGTTAAGAGTGGAGGAATTCATATCTTGTCCAATATTTTCGATATTTTTTTCGTCCGAAAAGCTCTGCTTGAAAATGGTATCGCTCTCGCCAAAAATCCGTCGCCTCTGTCGAAAGGTTTAGACATACATACATACATACATACATACATACATACATTGTAACAGACAGGTGAGATTTAAATTATAGATAATTAGATCTAAGCAATGTGGTTTTAGTAATTATATTCATTTTGATATTTTGTTATTATTATTGTTATTATTATTATTATTATTATTATTATCATTATTATTATTAGTAGTAGTAGTAGTAGTAGTAGTAGTAGTAGTAGTAGTAGTAGTAGTAGTAGTAGTAGTAGTAGTATTGTTGTTGTTGTTGTTGTTATACAACTGTTAAGGCTGTGCATATAAATAAGTATAGAAAGATAGGGGGACGCTTCGGAGGCAGAGGACGAGAAATATAAGGATTTAAAATCACCACCCCCCCAAAAAAAAAAAAATTATTAAAGGTTTTTCCCTTTTATCTTCTTTCCTTTCCTTCATTTTACCATTTTCGTTTCGTCTTTTCCATTTTCTTTCATGTACAGATGGCGTATTGGGGGAGTAGGAATAGATATAAAAGGCAACATAAGTTGTACGTTTTCGGACCACGACAAATCCGAGTTAATTCAAAAGCGTTTTTATAACGGATAATTCTGATTGACCTTATACACATTTTTACTGCGATATTCTAAAAAAGTTGTCAACTTGACATACCTCTGCTAATTGACGCTGTACACACTAAAACGTTTACGGTTTAGGGTGGCTATGACACGCATACATAAACCTTCCTTTCCAGTCTTTGATTATCCCGATCTCTGTTTTCTGAACTGCACATCCTTTACCCTTTATTTTTATTTATTTATTTTTTTTTTTTTTTACACAGTGATCATCACTTATCAAGGCCCGGAAGCCACTCAGGGATAAGGGTTATTGCAAGTACATTACGTTAGTGTGGAGATTTGATGAAGTGTTTACTTAAGGCGGCGGTTCATTAAGAATTTGTTAACGTTGGACTTGAACACATCCAAGTTGTAGTCAGGTGGGAAGCAGGCAGACGGAACAGAGTTCTACAGGCGTGCAGTTCTAAGAAATTATTTTATATTTCAACACAGACCATAATCCACATCCCCTTATTTAGTCTTCTTTTCATACAACTAACTCTGATTCTTTATTCCTGTTTTTGACAACATATGACGGAACCGCCTGGTATTAATCTCCGATGACGCTGAAACCTATTTCTTTTTTATTTGCAAACTTTGCTTTCATACAAGTTGTATCGCCCAAAGAGGTCTCTAGTAACTAGTAATTAGCTGACCGAAACATGCTGATTACTGTGTAGCAATATATTACTATTTATGTAAAAAAGAAAACAAAGTATATATATATATATATATATATATATATATATATATATATATATATATATGTATATACTCATATATATATGTATATATATATATCAAATTTGGAAGGTTTTCCAATATATCACCTGCTTCCGACTTTTTGGGATAAAACAGAAGGAGAGCAGCAGTAAAACACACACACACACACACACACACTCATTCACATACACACACACCCTCACACACGCAACAACAACAACAACAACAGCAGCAACAACAACAACAACAACAAAATAATGTAGTTTTAGGAGTGTTATTGAAAAAATATATTGTGTTTGTATATCATTAAATATAGTTTTTAATTTGAAAAGTTGAGAAATTTGCTTTACACGTGTCACAAAGTGAAAATTTTCGTAAAATAAAATACAATACCATTTCACATCATCTCTTTCTTTCTCTTTTTCATTTCTTTAATCTCTCTCTCTCTCTCTCTCTCTGTTAAGTATTTACATTAGTCCGTGCCGCTGCCGCTCACCTTTTTTTCTCTCTGCTAGTTTACATCTTTCTCTCGCTTTTTATTATTCAACTCATTCCAAGTGAGTACATATTTACTATGCCTCCCCACGGGACAGAGTTAGACACCAGGGTCGTTTTCTCATTCCAAGTCAGTAGAAAACTCGAAACCATAAGTCACCCTATTCTCATTTATCTCCTTTGCCCTTACCCCCTTCCATTTTTACTCAGTAATTCTCTCTTGTCTATTTTTTAACAAATTCTATGATGGTTCATCTTTTTTTGTAGGGTATTCATTTAAGCAAATAAAAACAAAAACATTCACACATTTTTTTTAAACCAATAGCCGTAAAGTCGATCCGTTACCTTATGGATTACAGCCGTTTTTCTTTTAATTTATTTAATTTTTTTATTATTATTATTGAGGAAGGTCGAATCGTTTTGTTCTTTTTTTGCAGGGGTCGATGTTATCCAATTTTGTTAATAACTGTTGGACTTACCCTAAGCTAGACGCTCTCACTAAAATACCACATTTACTCTCTGGTATAATCTTAATTGATGAATGATCACCAATTGGTTTTCGATCCAAACTTCTGTACATAACATCTACTTTGATGTCATAATAAATCGTTTCTCTTTCATCCTCCCCTTTCTTCATGGCTTCTTATTCACTTTATCTCTCTCGCCCTCTCTTTAATTCCTACTATATCTCTTCGCGTTTCTCTCGCTGTTCTATCTATCTATCTATCTATCTATCTATATATATATATATATATATATATATATATATATATATATATATATATATATATATACTATACTTTCTCCATTTCCACTCTCTCTTCTTTTTCACCCCTCTCTTTCCCCCTCACGATTTATTATTATTATTATTATTATTATTATTATTATTATTATTATTATTATTATTATTATTATTATTATTATTATTATTATTATTATTTATAATAGTAATAATAATAATAATGTTATTGTTGTTATTGTTGTTATTATTTATTATTATTATTGCTATAATAATAACAACAACAATAATAATAATAATGATAATAATGATAATAATAATAATAATAATAATAATAATAATAATAATAATAATAATAATAATAATAATAAAAATAATACCGGTCGTAGTTGGTGAACTAGGAGGAGTATCAAGTCGTCTGGAAGGACAATTGAAAAAACTACAAATCCCTGATGTTTTAGGTGACCTTTAGACCTCTGCTATTGTGGGTATCACCAAGATCCTTAGAAAAAATCGTAGATTTTTGAAGCTCCTGATTTGGAGCCGGGATTGAGGAAATTCCTCTGGAAATGAATCCCATCCATTTCCAAAGAGACGCTGATAAACGAAATCTGAATTATTATTATTATTATTATTATTATTATTATTATTATTATTATTATTATTATTATTATTATCATCATCATTATCATTATTATTATTATTATTATTAATATTATTATTATTATTATCATTATTATTATTTATATTATTATTATCATCATTATTATTATTATCAGTATTATTATTACTATTATTTATATTATTATTATTATTTAAATTATTATTATTATTATTTCTAATATTATTATTATTAATTTTATTATTTTATTATTAGTAGTATTTTATTATTATTGTTTTATTACTTTTATTCTTATTATTATTTTATTTTTATTATTATTTTATTAATGCTATTATTATTATTGTTTTTATTGTTTATTAATATTATTATTGTTATTATTATTATTAATTTTATGATTTTATTATTATTATTTTTTATTGCATTTTTTGTTATTATTATTGTTTTATTATTATTATTATTTTATTATTATTATGATTATTATTTTATTGATATTATTATTATTAATGTAATTTTATGTTTGTACTTATTACTAAATTTTGTTTACAATAATTACTAAATCATTATTATTATTATTATTATTATTATTATTATTATTATTATTATTATTATTATTCATTTATATACGCCATGCTCCCTTTTTGTCATCATCAGAAACATTCCTGTACAAAAAAAACGTGCGTCATGTTATGCAAGCCATAAACACGAAACGATCACGAGAATTATAGTAGTGTAACAAAGCCCGCGTTTCGAGCAACATGCGTCATCTTCATTCAAATATTGAACTAAAAATAACCCCATCATCTCTACTGTGCGAATGCTTTCCCCACCGGTTGTGAAACTCGATATTAAAAGTCATAGTAACATCGTCATCATTATCACATAAAACATGAGTTAGAACAATTACATTGAGAGCATTGCCAGGAACGCTGCGAAAAAGGTAGGTTCTCTCTACCATGCTAGAAAGCTACTAACGCCTGAAAGTATTGTATACCTCTCTAAGGCCACCATTCGCCCAGGTATGGAGTATTGTTGTCATATTTTCTCCGGTGCATCTGCTACTAGTCTCTCACTCTTAGACAAGGTTCAAAAGAGAGTCGCTAACCTACTAGGTCCTGAACTGTCCTCCAAGATTCAGCCTCTGTCCCATCGACAAAACGGGGCATCCCTGTCTCTGTTCTACAAGTACTTTAACGGTGAATGTTCTGACGAACTGCAAGCACTTGTACCCCATCTACGTAAATACCCCCGACAAACCCGACAAGCATTAAAATTCCACACCTCCACAGTAGAGATTCCTAGATGTAAGACAGCCTTCTACTCCAGTAGTTTATTCCGCAGAACCGCTAGACTTTGGAATTCCCTTCCTAGTTCCTGCTTCCCCAACTGTACTGACATGCAGAAGTTTCAAGTGTAACGTGAACCGACATCTTGCTGCCCGACTCCCCACCTAGTACCCCTGTAGGCTCTGTCCCTAATAGTAGATCTTACATCAAAGTTGCAATGTGCCTTGTTTGGGGTGAAAATGTGATAATAAAAAAAATTATCATCATTGCAATACGCACCAGCTTCCATAGCGACTTTTCTAAATGACACGCGCCTCTTGCTTTCCTGTCCGCATTCAAAGAGGTGTAGAAATGTTTTTCATTGGAGAAAATTTTGTATATGTGTTTAAGGTGTGTCCTCGTATGTCTATCTGTCCGCCAGGCTTCAGTTATGATACGACCTTAATTGAAACCTGGAGGTTTTAATCTCATTAGTGTTACGGACTCATCACTTAAGCTACTCTGTCCATTAGTTGGACTGTCACATTTAACTTTGAGAGGGTATTTTAGTTGGTCTTTCATGCTTAATGTTGACATGAGATTTTATTGCTAAACGTATTTTAGCTTCGATAAGGGCATGCATTTCTATAAAAAGAGAGGGGAGAAGGGAGAAACCGACCAAATATCAAGGTCTCATGTATGATATGAAAAGAAACTGGAATCTTAGAGAGATATCAATCATATCAGTTATTATAGGTGCCAGAGCGCTTATGAAGAAGAACCTAAAGTCCTACCTTACTAATATCCCTGGTGAATAAAGTGCAAGAGAGATCCAGACAATTGCACTTAAAGGAACAACCAGGATACTAAACAGAGCTCTCGGTTGGTTTCAATAAAAGCAGGGCAACGTTGGCAGCTTGTTTGTTTGCCCCATACCCGGCGTTACAATCTTTAAAGGAAGATAATTAAAATAAATACATAAATAAATAAAACGCTAGTTAGTTTGTCACGATGGTTTTCTTGGCCTATCAAATATAAATTTAAATATTATTTTAACCGCGTAGTTTGAACGAACGACACTTATTTCAGATGCGTAAAGCCTTTATAGATGCATATCAGTTTAAGTGTAAGATATTATTTTTATTGGTCTATTAAGCTTAGGCGATAAATATGACACACGTTAGTTGGCCACGCTTAAGTTTATACTGTACATTTTTTTGATGCGTCATATTCAACTTATAAATCGTACGTTAGTTGGTTTGTTACGCTAAGATTTTCAATGGCATTTTTAGTCCGTAACGCTTCAATTTATAATAATATTCTTTCTTCTGTCACTATCTAATTTAAAATATAAGCTTTTTTATAAATCGTCCATGTTCCAATAAGAAATCACATTTTCCTTGGTTTGTTAATCTTAAGTTTGAAGTTGAATTTTATTTTATTCTATCATATATTAGTTTATAAATATTTTTTGGTCTAGGATTGTTAAGTTTCAATTTTTTTATGTATATGGTAGTGGTTTTGATTTTATTTTAAAATATGGATTCCGTTTGTCTGCCCTGCTTAAGTGTGAAATATAATGTTTATTGCTTTTAATGCTTACGATTGAAATATAATTTGATCAGTAGACGTGTAGACTGACTGGACCTACCTAATCTGTCTCGGGATACTTGGCATGTTTTATTTTCACATACCAACTTATCGCCCTGTTTTTTTGCTAAATAGAATATTTCTAGGTCTGCTAACCTTAAGCTTTACAGAGAATTCTTATCACTTTGCCAGTCATAAGTTTTAAATTCCATTTGTTTTCGGTTTATCGGATTGAGTATAAAATATGAGCTTTATCAGGTCTGTCACTTTTACGTTTAAAAGTATATTTTTGTCTTTCTGCCATGCGTAAATTTGAATATAATTTCTTTCGGTCAGTCAGGTGCAATGTTGCATTACTTTGTAAAGAATGGCAACTTGATATATAAAAGTATGCCCTTTAGTGTGGCTTTAGTAGCGAGCGACGATGCGTCCGCTCAAGGGAGAGGATTGTGAGTTTTGATCGAAGAAAAGCGCGCATGTTTTAATTCGGTATCTGACACGACCTCTGTTCATAAAAACAACAACAACAACAACAACAACAATAATATAAACTAAACTCAATTCAAACTGTTGTTATGTAATCGGCTGTAACCTTTTCATCGAGCCTTTATGACGGATGATGGTTGTTAGTTAATTGTTTTGTTAATTCATGGCCTTACGAAATCTCATATCTGTTTTTTTGCTTGAATAGCTTCAAAAAATGGCATTCATATTTTTGCTTGCCGTCCTGCATCTTCAGGGCACTGGCCAGTATTCAACACTAGTTAAAAATTGTATTCCATTTGATTTTCAACATTTTTGTTTGGAATATCATTTTTTCATGCTAAGAGTAAATTGAAATATAATAAACATTCGTGTCCAAATTTGATTTCGGTATAAGAATTTACCGTATTTATGTTTGGAATATCATTTTTGCATGATATAATATAATTTATATAAATAATTTACACTTGTGTGAAAATTTGATTTTGGTATAAGAATTTACCACATTTATGTTTGGAATATCCTTTTTTCATGCTAAGAGTAAATTGAAATATAATTTACATTCGTGTGCAAATTTGATTTTGCTATAAGAATATCTTCCATTGGTTGTAATAATAATAAGATAATAAATATTTATTGATTTAACTTTCAGTAACACTAAAATCCTTAAAGTACCTGAGTTTTTACGTTTGAGTAAATATATGCACATTTAACATGCGCTTTTTACAGTAATCAGGAGAAAATAAGACTTTTATAGTGCAATTTTTAGAGATTTATAAAAGAATCGGAATCGGTAATTGTATCGGAATCGGGAATTTAGTACGGAATCGGTAATTCTATCGAAATCGTGAAAAATATTGGAATCGTCCCATCACTATTATTTATACTCCTATAAAAAAAAAATTTGTGTGTGTGTGCATCGATATTCATATTAAAACCTTTTTTTTGTCTTTTTTTCATCCTCGTTTCATCTTCAACTGACAGGTTCGAGTTGACTGTCTACTTGATTCTTTTTACTTAGATTTGAAGTGATTTTTGATTGGTTTGTTCTTCTTACGTATTAGAGACAACTTACATAAGTCTGTCAGGCTAAAGTTTTAAAAAACTATTTTACATTGCCTACTTTCGAGGAAGGGTCAAATACCATTTTTACTTGGTAGTAAATTATGTGTTCATCAATTTGTCAGGCTTAATTTTTTATACATTTGTCACGTTGAATTTTTAAATATCATTTTTATTAGTCTTTTTGTTTAAAATCAGGATTATTATTATTACGTATTATTTGGATTATTGGTTATTTTCCTAATCCCTCGGTCAGTTTAAACTCCGAATAATATAAAGGGTTTTATTTTAAATTCCGTGCAGAGTCTCAAGTTTAACAGAGAGATTCCCGAACACAACAATATACACTTGAAAAGGTTGGAGTTTAAATCGACTTTATCCTTCTGAAAGTATCACCTAAGATAAAAAGAATAGACCGCAGAATACAAATAATATGAAATATAGTCTATCTATCTATCTATCTATCTATCTATCTATCTATTAGTGTTGGGACGATTATCGGAATCGGTATCGGGAATCGGAAAAATCGGAATTTTTGGGGTAATGGAATCGGCATCGATATCGAAAAATTGAGCCTATTTTCCGATGCCAAAATCGATTCCTTAAAGTATATTTTTTATTTGATTTTGGTTTAAGAATCATCTTCCACTGATTGTAGTAATAACCAGATAATAAGTAGTTATTGATATAAACTTCCAGTAACAGTAAAATCTCTAGATCATCCACATCGTACGTGTGTTTTTACGTTTGAGAAAATATATACACATTTAACACATACTTTTTTTTTTTTAATCAGGACAAAATAACACTTTTATAGTCAAATATTTAAAAATTTATAAATAATCAAAACCAGAATCAGCAATTGTATCGGAATCGGTAAAAATATTGGAATCGTCCCATCACTACTACCTATACTCTTATAATTTTGTGTGTGTGTGTGTGTGTGTGTGTGTGTGTGTGTGTGTGTGTGTGTGTGCATTGATATTCATATTAAAACCTCTTTTCTCTATTTTTTGTCTTCTTTTTTTCACCGTCTTTTCGTTTTCGCGTGACAGGTTCGAGCTACCTATCTGCTTATTATATTTTTTTTCACACCTCTCTCCAATCGGGTTGCTTACTGCATCTAATTTTTTTATACCTTAGGCTTGCTCAATATACCTAGTACACCATCTCTCCACACCCGGGCAATGCCGTGTACCCTCGCTAGTATAATAATAGATACGAAATCTGAATTAACCAAAACATCACATTTGAGCGTATTTTCTGACTGGGCTATGCCTGGCGGCCTGCTAACCAAATAATAGAAATGCAAATACGTTCGTTAGTTAATAAAGATTTCGAGCAACATTTTTTTTGGATTATTGCTGAGATAACATTTTAATTCAGCAAAAAAAAAAAAAGACAGAAAAAAGAAAACGTTTGTATCGACCTAATTAAAACGAATTCTCATTGGTTAATTACGCTTAAATTATCAATTTCGTTGGTTGTAACTTTGAAATACGATTCTCGTCGTCTCTATACCGTGTTTTGCGTTTTAGATAGCGTTCACATCGCTAAATGCGCCTCATTAAAATGGACGTATCCTTTGTAACATTTGTTTGTTTGCTTTTTAGACCCCCCTCCCCCATCTTTTTTTCTGACAATTCTGTTTGTTTTTTTTTCTGTACTTATTCGTTTATTAATGAGTGTACGGGATTATTCAGTGTCTCAGACTATTGCTGATTAATTCATTATTTGACTTCCGAAAATATCGACCCCCCTGCTTCGCGTTTGCACGACATTCCATTTCCAATAATGTGAGGGGAAAAAGAGTTATGGAAAAATCTGGGAAAAATGAGTATCGTAAAAAAAAAAAAAAAAAAAAAAAAAAAAGCCGCAGCGTACGGAATCTAGGCCAGGGTGGGAGGGGAATACAGACGTTTGGTATTATCACCTCAAGATTGACAAATAAGATAATGTTGCCTTCTACACCTTTATTTAAAAAAATAAATAAATAAATAAAAGCGGTCAATGCAACAAAAAGGGAATATGATGAAAAATATAAGGAGCAAAGGGCTGCGCAGGGGCGATGGTGGGGGGGGGGTCGGAGGAAAGATGCAAAGGAATAGTAGAGACACAAGAGTAGGGAGAATAAAGAGGAGTTGAAAGACGATGTCGTTCACCTTTACGAGTGTAATTAAAATTTTGCTCTAAAAGATTTAAATAAAAGAAAAGAAGAATGATTAAGAAGGAGGAGAAAAAGGGGGAGAAGGAAGAGGAGGAGTAACATAAAGCGTGGAGGGAAGAGTAGAAGGAATAGTATAGCGAGTAACCACAAAAATAAAGCCGTAAAAAAGAATGTGGAGGACTCAATACAAAGGAGAGGTAGAAGAATAAGGAGGAGGGAAGGAGTATAAAGGGTATTTTTTAAAAAAGGTAATCATTTATCAAGGTCATACGCCACTGGAGGATAAGGGTTAATGAATGTAAGGTGGTTGTGTAGTGATTGTCAATGGCGTAGAATTGGTAGTACAGTGTAACCCGTATATAAGATACCCTAATTTAAGAACAAACGGATATAAGAGAGTTTCCTCTGGTGCCAAATTAGAGCTTGCGTCAATGTACAGTGTAACCCGGATATAAGAATCCCGGATAAAAAATGTAATCCGGATATAAGAGCGATGTAGGCACAAAAGAAGAAGTCTCTCATATTTGGGTTACACTGTATTTGCATTATTTAAGGAGACGGCTCACAAAGAACTTGTTTACATTGGACTTGAAGATTGCCATATTAAAGTCGACCGCGAAAAAGGCAAGTGTAACAAGTATGGGAAAGAAGTTTGTTCATAGATTCTAGGTTTCGATTAAGGAAAATATACAGAGTGTGGAGAATTGTTATTAGTGGGTGTAGTTAGTCGAGTGTTTCTTTGTGAAAGTTAGTCAAGACAGGATCATAGATTGGACCTCTGAAAGTGGAGGCCATATGTAGGACCTCTGCTGTAAAGGTAACGAAAGCATGCATGTACAGTTTGTACTTATATATATATATATATATATATATATATATATATATATATATATATATATATATGTGTGTGTGTGTGTGTGTGTGTGTTTGTGTGTGTGTGTGTTTATGTGTGTGTGTGTGTCTGAAATGTAGTATTTGGATGTGGAATATTTCAGGAGAGGGTTCAACGAGAACTTGTTTACATTGGACTTGGAGGTTATCATATTGTAGTCGGTCGGGAAGAAGGCCAGTGAAACAGTGTTCCTCAGCCGGGCAATTTTCGATTTAACAACAGGTAGAAAGCGGTGGAAACTGTTGATAGTGGTTGGAGTTTGTTGAGTGTCTTTTTTGTGAAAGTTTACCAAGGAGGGACGCTAGATTGGACATCTGAATGGAGGGGCCATAGATCTGACCTCTGCTCTAAAATAAGGTTAATATTCATGTACTGTTTCATTCTTAGATCCACGCATATATATATATATATATATATATATATATATATATATATATATATATATATATGTAAGAATATATATATGTGTGTATATATTTGTATATATATATATATGCATGCATATATATTTATATGGATATATACGTGTGTATATATATATATATATATATATATATATAAAATGTATGTGTGTATATAAATATGTCTGAAATGATCGTTGGCACAACGAATAAAATGCTTTAAAAACTCAGTTCTAAGTAACATTCTTACGGAGGTTGAAGTTCCACTCTATAACAGGAGCGATGATAAAAAGACAAATGCTTATTACGCAAAAAGTCTACTCGGTCATGGCTGACGAAAATAGAACATATTGCCCATATCGAATTCCGCAGACACCTGTGTTCGATCTAAAGTAGCTCCGGACTTACATTGACCGAAACCTTGATTGGAATAGAAGTCCAGACCATGCAATAAATACCATTTTATATTGCCAATGGTAGACTTAACGTCTTAGAGTACATTATATAAAACGACGCATTTGTACTAAACCTCTGAGTCCTGTGTCACTTTTTCTGCAGTCGAAAACGAGTGAACACGCACATGTCAGTAGATAGTAGAAACGGTGGATATAAACCTTTCCTCCTTTTTTTTTCTGGACATTAAAAAAAAATCTTGTTTTTATTGGAACGATATATTATCACCTACTTCATGTTTACTATACCTTATTACTAAGGCTAGGACAACAGCATTTGTTTTTTTAATTATTTTTACTCTTGAGTATATATTAGTTTATATCTGATATGTTTCATACAGACTGATGTGATTCTCGGTTGATTAGCTCTGTCTAACTGCGTCGGATATTTTCGCGAGAGTCAAAAGACTGAAAAGAATAAGCTGTTGTCACAGCAATAGTGATTACCTACTTCTGAAATAGATGGCGTTTTTAAGGACATTTTTAAAATATTACGTGATTTGAAAATTGGTTCAAGTTACCGCTGTTAATCATTTTACAGTGGTTCTCATAATAAAGTGACTTTTGATTAAAAATCTAAAATATTTTTTACTGCTTATTCGGTCAGGTTACATAGATGGACTAAAAAAAATATAAACTCATTGTTTGTGTGAATCAAACAGATGCAGTTTTTGCAAATTTTATTTTTGGAAACATTCCTTCGGATGCAACCCTATTTCGCTATAAAATACCATAAAACGAAAGTAACGTGCATCATCCATTGTTTGCAACAACACGTATCATATTTAGTTCATATTTCTCAGCGAATTTCCCGCCACTGCATTCAAATTGCAAAAAGACGCCATTTTCTTTTTTCACCCCAAATTTCTTGCCGATGTTATCACTGATACAGTTCTCATATTCCAATAAAGGAAGGGGAAAAAATCGACGAGTCAATAATTACCCGCACCTTAGCTATATTTTGTTTTTATTATTAAATTTATTACACATTTTTAAAGGCGTCTTCGAATTACAATATGTAGTTTTGTCCATAAGTTTATCAATCCTACCACCGGTCGATATGGGGAGATTTTAGTTTGGAATGAACGCATCTTATTTTAAACTAGCAAAACTACCTGGCGTTAGCCGGAGTAAAGTGTAACATATTTTTATTATAACTTTTATCTTTCTGCCGTTCTCTCTCTCTCTCTCTCTCTCGCTCTCTCTCTCTCTTTCTCTCTCTCTCTTGTTTCCCGTTTTTATAAGCCTTTTCTACACCTCCGCCCAGTTTTTCTCTCTCTAGATGGACATATATTCAGACAACTTTACGTAATATAATAGATTCGTCTATGTATGCATCGGCATTGTCTTCCTAAATTAATACATAAAATTAGGAGATCGCCAACCTTTCTTGACGTTACTTTTCCCAGCGGACCTCGAGAACCCTTTTTATTTACATATAAATATTATTCACTACGGCAATACTAATTAAGAATATACAAAATTATAAAAAAAAAGTTAATAAACATTTGTTATCTTTTTTTTTTGTAGACTTTTACCTTTGACTAAACATACCAACATAGACACAGACAACTATATTTTATGTAATATACAAGCCTGGGTGTTTGGAGGTGTGGGTTAAGCAAAAAAAAAAAAAACTTTAGTAGGCAAGCAGGCTCGAACCCCTGACGAAAAGGAGGAAAAGAACCTAAAAAAACATGACTTCATTGCTGTGGCGTCCATCGCCAAGCTGGAAGTGACGAACGTGAGAATTAAGGTTAGACAATCAAAAAGTGTGGATGCTTTTCGAAAATATCGACGAAAAAAGCAACCTCTCTTGTAGAAAAGTATCCAGTTTAGGGTGTAAGAATTAATGTTTTTAGCCAATTTTTCGATATTTGTTGTCCGAAGGATCGATTTCAAAACGATGCCGACTTTCTGTAAATCCGTCGCTTTAGTCAAAAGTTTTAGGCAGACATACATATATGCATATACATTTAAACAGACAGGTGAGATTCATATTGTAGATTAACTGTTTGTCTGTCGCCCTGTCACGCTTGAATCATGAATATCACTGTCAGCAGTTCGTCACAGTTAAGTTTGAAATAACATTTTTTCTTCAGTTTATTAAACTTAATTTGAGATAGCATTTGTATAAGTTTCCAAAGAGTATATTAATAATAGAGAGACAAAAAAACGGGGGGGTTCATAACAGCCAACAAAATCGGGCATAAAAAAATGAATGCATCAATAATAAATATTGCTCGTCCAACTACCTGACTTATATTTACTGTTTTAACACATTTAAAAAAATGACTTTTAATTACAAGTAAAAGTAATCTACAACTTGTTAAGTTAGAACAAAAATAAATAAATAAATAAATAAAATAAAATGGCGGTTTATTTCGAGTTTTAGCCGAGATCCGATAATCGCGCCAAAATCGAAAATTAATCCAACATTTATTGAAAACATTTCTATCAATATTTTGTTTGATTCTCGGTTTTTTAACGACTGAATAGAAATATATCGCAATGAAATTCTTAGTTTCGTCTGCAGCCTTCAGAAAAGTAACAGAACGGAATGGTATATAAGAAATGGAATGGTATATAATACTTTATCCATAATGATATATAACGGTATATAATAAATGGAATGGTATATAATACTTTATCCATAATGATATATAATGGTATATAATAAATGGAATGGTATATAATACTTTATCCATAATGATATATAACGGTATATAATAAATGGAATGGTATATAATACTTTATCCATAATGATATATAATGGTATATAATAAATGGAATGGTATATAATACTTTATCCATAATGATATATAATGGTATATAATAAATGGAGTTGTATATAAGAAATGGAATGGTATATAATACTTTATCCATAACGGTACAAGTGAAAGTTATATCAACCGAAGTCTTGTAAGAACAGAAGTCCGAATAATGTAGATCATGTGTATTCAATCTTCAACTCAAAAGTTCAGAAACATGGTATTCTTTTTGGTCTACAACACTTAAGTTTAAACCAACATATTACTTGGTTTGTCACGATTAAGTTTCAAAAAACATTTCCATTTATCTATTCCCTCAGATTTTAAATATGATTTTAAACAGTCTTAAATTAAATTTGTTTAATAGCGTTTTTCCTTGTTCCACCAGATAAGGTTGTTTGATGATATCGCCTTTCTGCATTAAATATTGAGGTAATATAAAACAAAAAAAATATTTTTAAAAAAGCAGTAAAAAGTGAGGTTAATATGTGATACTATAAAGTGGACCTGAGGTGGACTTGAGTCATTACGTGCTGAGAAGTGTGTGGAGGGGCAATAGACAACGGAATATGAAATGGCTTAGAATAAACAAAGAAATAGGAAATTCACTTCAATCAACAATTAATAGAAAGTAGCAAACAATGAATCTGTAGGTATTTTTCGATCGAGCTTTTTAGAGTTGACATGACAATAGAAACCTACAGATAAAACAGAAAAGGACAGCTTTCGGTAGCCGGGTGGGGTGGGGGGCGACCTCAGATACCAACATAGAGGAGTCAGTTAGTTGACAACTAGATGCCCTTCGCGGCGAATGGTAGGTGGACAGTTTTTAGAGTTGACTGTGAAACAGAAATAGAGACGAACTGCACCTGACAGACGAACGTAACATCGTTAGAACGGGAAGACAACACACCCACACTCACAAGTCCAACCGTTAATTATATGTAAAACGGTGAAGTTTGTGTGTTTCTTTTCTTTGTTCCACGGCTTATTATATTTATACTTTTTGAAACAACGTGTGTTTCCATCGACAGTCGCCAGAGAAGAGGAATAGACGAACTAAAAAATCCACGATACACAACGTTGGGAGTCGGTGACACACGTCTGGTCACAAATAGACTAATATCTCAAAGGAAGAGTGAAAATCTTGGAAGGATACCCCCTAGATATGAACAGGGCCATAGCGCAATCTCCAATATAAAAGCAATTTTATATATGATTACGATTCTGTTGTTATTTTATTATATTTTATTTATTATTTTTGTTTTATTTTTGCTGTTGGTGTTTTTTTTTGTTGAATTTGTTGTTGTTGTTGTTGTTTTCTCTGCTTTTTTTTGTCTGTTGTTTTTTGTTGTTGTTGTTCAGTATCATTCATAGTCATTTTGTTGGCATTCATTTCCGCGATATTGTTCTAGCAAGAACTCTTTCCAAAAATATATCAAATATTTGCGGGGAAGAGACGACGTGAATGTTGCCAACGTCCTTAAGTGTAAATCAGATGGCGAGGCAACAATCCAGGCTGCGGCCAAGTATATATTTATGTTGAGGTTTTGCACAGCCGTGAGTCAGTCTGTCCGTCACGTTAATTTTTAAATATAATTATCAATATTAAATGAGTAGGATGAATGGACGCATCTTTAAATAACAATTCTTTTTTTTTATTTATTTAATGCTCGGTTTATTTTTTTTCTTCTGTTTCTGTTGATTTTCTGCTTCATAACCAGAGACCAATTTGCGAATGCAGAACGATTGATCAATTTGCTGGGGTCTTTTTCACACCTAAAAAAGAATTTTGTCTTTTATGTCGCTGGTTATTGCCTTCTTCTTTGATCTGTGTGAGATAATTTAGTTTATAACGCTCGCGAGGAAAAGCAGGGCGCTGTGGTAGTAAAGTCGAAGAGGGAGGGAGTAGCAGTTTCTTGGTTAGAACTGTTTGGCAGGTTGATTTGCTTTGGATTGTTTTTATTTTAATATTTTATTTTTATTTTCGATCGGTTATTTTTTATATATATATGTATATATATAGTTTTCTCTCCAACGCATTAAAGGCACTAAAAGCAGAACACACTTGGCTAATGTGGTCATGATAGTGAAAAGAGAAATAGCGTCGGACGATAACAGAGATAGATAAAGAAGAAAAAGGCACTTATAGATGTATTGCAAGATATATGAATCGATAGGTAATAAGAAAGCTTGAAGCACACATTTTTGTGGCTAATATTAATCTATATGAATAAAATAGTGTTGTGGAGACCCCTACTAATTAACATAGGCGAGTAAGTGAGATATATAAAGGTATCAATCACCAATACCGGAAGAGTCCGGCAACGACCGCCAAACAGGCAAGACGCTTATGCTGCCTCCAGTAAGACAAGCAACACACCACCTGCCGGAATATTTCTAACTGAAGTATATCCGAAGTCGTGCAAATATGTATATAACTTTTCTTCCTTATATATTATTGCATATCTTTACTTTCGCGTTCTTGTTAATTATTTGTGCAGACACAACAGTGGTGACGGGAATTCGAAAAAAGACATACGCGTGATAAAAACCACTATTAAAACACAACAATATTATATATATATATATATATATATGTGTGTGTGTGTGTGTGTGTGTGTGTGTCTGTGTATGTCTGTGTTTAAATATTTAACCGATAAACTCTTAAACTACTAGTTATATAATTGATGGGAAATTGTAACCATGAGGGTTATGACAACATCATATTCTTTTCATTGTTTTGATTCATGAGTATATCTTATAAGTTTTTATATCGACTGATGTGGTTCTCAGTTGATTGACTGTGTCTAACTGGGTTGGATATATAGTGGTGTAAAAATAATGAAAACGATATTCTGTTGTGACATCCCTACCAATCATACACGAAGTATAATTTATATCGCGTAAAACCATTGTTTGGATAAATGAATAACAATAATGAAGTTGAAATGCAAAATGTTTATTTCAACTTGGCGATATAATAATATTAGTTTGCGCATGCGTATAACTAATCATATCTAAAATGTGTTTAATTTTTAAGGTGCCTTATCTATCTAGGGATAGCTCAAACAGTAGGAACGCGGCTGGTGTGTTAACTGTTTCGATTTAAATTTCAGTTAATGGTATCCAATTGAAATCAGTCATAAATATTGAATACAATCTAAAATGTTGGTCTTCTGTGTGAATTAAAATAAATTTTAGTATATTGTACCACCTGCAAAGTCGACTCATCCGTTCTAGTTCACTGGTCTGAGTGTCCGGCGTTGCCCGGGTGTTTGGAGGTGCGTGTGTAGCAAAAAAAAAAGGAAGTGGTAGTAGGAAGGCAGGCTCGAACCAGTATCGCGAAGGAGAAAAAGAAGGGAAAACCGTAACGTCTTTGCTGTTACGACCACCGCCAAACTGGAAGTGACGTAGGTTTAAATTTAGGCTAGACAATCAAAACGAGCGGATGACTTTCGAAAATATCGGCGAAAAACCCGACCCCCCCTGTATAAAAGTGCCCAGTTGAGGGTAGAGAAATAAATGTTTTTAGTCAATTTTTCGTTATTTGCCGTCTGAAGGGTCGAGCTTACAAACGGTACTGATCTTGTGAAAATCCGTCACCTCTGTCGAAAGTTTAAGCCAGACATGCAAACATGCATACATCAATTAATATACAAGGGGAGTGCAATAAGTAATGCCCCTGACCCACTTCCAGTTATCTGATCCAGCTGAAATTTGGCATGTGCAATGATTTATATCTCTACCGGTTATGTGACCAATTACAGCTCTGAAATCATTGTGGTTTCTGTTTTACAGTTGTTTGAACTGAGTCCGGTGTGAAATGGAGCCTGTTGAATGCCGGGCAGTGATCCGTTTTTTTGTTTTTGTTTTTTTGTATTTTAAAGGACGCACACCACAGAAGACTTTTGATGAACTGAAAGAAACTTACGGCGATAATGCCCCATCATATAATCTTGTAAAACGCTGGCATCGTGAATTACCACATGGCCAGAACTGTGGAAACAGCTCCCTGACCTGGTCGACCCCCTTCTGCCATTAATGAGGCATCTGTCCGTCAAGTTGAGGCTGTCATTTTAGAAGATCGGCGCATAACTATTCACCAAATATCCCAAGATGTAAAGATTAGTACAGGGTCTGTGAAATCTATCATTCATGACCATTTAAAATGCATTAGGTGTCTGCCAAATTGATTCACAGGTCGCTCACACCATTCCAGAAGTGAGAACGCGCCGAGTGCTCGATGAGGAATTCGGAGATGTGCCAAGAGGATGAGTCAAAGTTTTCAAATGACTGATTACACAGGATGAAACCTAGGTCCATCACTATGACCCATAGACCAAAGCCCGGTCAATGCAATGTAAGCACTTGGACTCACCACCTCCAAAGAAGGAAAGGATGCAGCCCTCCTCTGGCGAGGTCATACTCACAGTCCTCTGCGACCAGGGCGGAATAGTGATGATAGATTTCCTGGCAAAGTGTACCAAAGTACAGGAGCCTATTATGCTTCACTTTTGAGGAAATTAAGGGAAGCTATCAAAATCAAGAGGCGGGGCAAGATCAGCAAATGTTCCCTCCTCCTGCAGGACAACGCTCCGGTTCACAACTCGCATGTCGCCGGATCAGAAGCACGGGTGTGTGGTTATGAAATCCTACCCCATCCTCCCTTCTCTCCTGACCTTGCACCCTCTGACTTTCACCTCTTCCCAGCCATGAAGGTGTTTTTGAAAGGAAAGCGATTTCCAGATGATGCAGCCTTGATTTCTGAAGTCATGTCGTGGTTGGAGGACCAACTTGGAGTGTTTTATAAAAACGGTCTCCAGAGCTGCATCAAACGATGGGAGAAATGCATATATCTGCGTGGTTTCTACGTAGAGAAAAAAACTAATAACTGTGCCAAGTTTCGTTGCTCTACTGCTATGGGAAGTGGGTCAGGAGCATTACTTATTACAAGCCCCTCGTATTGGTAGCTCAAATTTTCGACCCAAGCCGATGAAAAAGCTTGCCCAATCTCTGAGTACACTTTATGTGAAATTTCAAATGTTTAGACCAGAAATTGTCCTAAGTAATTTGGTAGAGACCGCAGAGGTCATTTTTTTTTAAACTTTGACGATTTGAACCTTAATTATTTTGGGCTTAAATCAAGTTATTAAGTTAGATCCATGCCCAAGGAACCTATATCTAAACTTTCAAGATTTGCTGAGGAGTTTGGTAGAAATCTCAAATGTCAAATTGTTGAACTTTGCCTCCTTAACAATCAGATTTCTAGCCGAAAACAGATTACAAATATTTTCCCAAATCTCCATACATTGTATATCAAATTTCGAGTTTGTAGGCTGAAAATTGACAGAGTTATTGTAGGGAAATGTAGACAGACACACACACAGACACACGCACAGAAAGACAGACATACACTTTCACTTACATATATATATGTATATATATATATATATATATATGTATATAGATAGATAGATTATAGCTTTTCATAATATAATCAATTGAAAATGTAAACTCATATTTTTCTTACTATTTACAATAGTTGATTACAGGAATCCAGATGAAAATCGTTACCAGATTTTTCAGCATTTTAAGTAGTTATATTATATGTTAAGTGAATCGCGAAAAAATATGAGAAGATTGAAAATATAAATTGACTAAAAACATATATTAGTTATAAGACCAAAATGTAGTATATATCTTCTTAAATTTGATTTAAGTTGAAAATGTCATACTGTAGCTCTATATATTTCAATTGTAGAGAAGCCGAACTGCGATAAAAAGTTACCGTAGACAAAGTATTCATTTAATATGTAAACCTCATGGATATTCTGTTGTAATAACTATTCATTCGTTACATGTCTTATGAGAGAAAAACGCATGCATATCTTCGTATTATTTTGATTCATCTGACTACTGTTTTCATTTTGAATGTGATTTTCACAACGTTTCGGTCGATCTAACCTCCGACCATCTTCAGGTGTATCTTGTCGAACTCGCGAATGCTACTGTCGAACTAAGGAATTGGAACGGAATTTCGAGCGGAATGCTCTATTTACTTCACGGGGGTAGCATGTTCCGGCAGCTATGACGTGATAGCATGCCGTTGTTCGGTCAGCTATGCGAATACTTTAGAACCACTCTCCAGTCAAGGGTGACGGGAAAAGAACATGCTATCCAGTCATTGTTGACGGAACAAGAACATGCGAACCTCGTGAGGAAAATTGAGGCTTCTGTTTGAAATTCCGTCCAAATTTCCGAGTTCGACAGAAAGATTCTTGAGTTCGAAAATATATACCCGAAGAAGGTCGCAGGTTACGTCGACCGATACGTTGTGAAAATTACATTCAAGATGAGAACAATAGTCAGATGAGTCCAAATAATTCGAATAACGAATTGTCATCTCAAAAATTCAGAAACGACATGAATGTCTTACACGGAGGAACAAGAGATTGGAGGTCGGTCGAGAAATAATCATGGAAATAACAGAAGTAAGCTTATCAATATCAAAATATACTAAAGTCACGTTTTTCTTTAATCTTTTGCCTTTTCTTCAATCAAATTAAAACAGCCTTTATTGCAGTTGTAGTTTGTGACCTCGCTAAGTGACGAACCATTTGTCTAAAACGGGGAGCAACTATTCAGGAGAATAATCAAGATGGCCATCGTAGTTTTTCTTCGAAATTAAAGCGGCAATTAATTAACACTGACAAGTTTAAGAAATACCAGATGAACGATTCAAAGCAAACATATCAGAAATGAATTGAGAATATGGAACTTAAGAAAACATCTATCGATATGCATCTATCTGATGATCGATCAGGCAACTGAGGTTAAGATGTTATCGGATAATCGATAGTCACGGTACTAAAAAAAATCTCCACGAAAATATTGGATTTTTTTCTTACTCTCTATTTTTTTTTTTTTTTTTTACAATGCGATGTATCACTCCGACGATGTCTTTATTTCTTTCAGGCTGAAGTCCTAGGAGGTACAACCATGCATATAAACTATTATACTTTTCACAACCACCACCACCACCACATTCATCATCACCATCATCATCATCATCAGCATCATCATCATCATCATCATCATCATCAGTAGCAACAATCACATCAATGTTTCTTTTGATATCTATTACTACATATACGCAAACCATTCACGTGCGTTAAGTTATATATTAGAAATATACAGGCAGTTCGAAAATCTAATCTGTAAACAGTGGGACCTACCATTTTCCTATATATAATCATACATGCAACGTTATAATATGAATTATTAAAATCTTATATATATATATATATATATATATATATATATATATATTAAGTAATGTGATTTATAATTTAAAAATTAAAAAAAAAATTTTAATTTAAAAATCAAATTTTAATTAAATTAAAAATCAGTTTCATAAGAAGGAACAACAACAAAATCAATTATCTGTACGATCGTTTCGGAAATCCGTGCTTTTTATTGTGGTATACATGAAGTTATGTAGTACAAAAGAGACCCTAAAAATCTTAAAATATGAAGATATAAAAAGTACAACCAAACTATTAAATTCAAGACAGAAGCTTCTGACATGTAGTCATAAACGTTGGTTTAAATTTAATAAATATAAACCACCTTAAATCATTAAAAATTACTCATTAGTAAAAATAGATTACAATTATTATTTTTATTTTTAATAAATTAAGTTAGACCAATTACCTCCCTTAGACCCGTAAAACAAATAATAAATAAAGTCAAGAACACATGACAATTATCTCCCCTTAAAAACTTGTAAAAGAAATATTCTCTCTATATATATAAACTGTAGCGTCTTTAAATCAAAAATACGCTAACGGAAACAATTTATTGCACGAGCGTCGCCCTTTTAAAATTCATCATTCAATAAAATAAAAAGCTATAGCAAACATCTAAATGACTACTTTAAACACAGTTCCTGATTTCAAAAAAAGAAAAACTAAAAGGTAACTATCTCTATATATTTTTAAATCAAATTTATTATGTAAATTCAAAAATATATATTTTTCTCTACTCATTTCTATCTCTAACCCATATTAATTTTCTTATAAATTTTAAAGCCAAACCTTTTATTTCAATTTTTTCAGATTCATCTGCCTTACATTTAATGCTAGGTTTATTTATGGTGTCTTTTAAATTCAATAAAAATCCTCCTAAATTTGCTGATGAGGAGACCGTGCTTACCAAAAAAACTATATATAATTGTTCTACATAACGTCATGTATACCACAATAAAAAACACGGATTTCCGAAACGATCGTACAGATAATTGATTTTGTTGTTGTTCCTTCTTATGAAACTGATTTTTAATTTAATTAAAATTTGATTTTTAAATTAAATTTTTTTTTTTTAATTTTTAAATTATAAATCACATTACTTAATATTGAATTAGCTCTAGGACATTTAACTATCGAGCTTATTATATATCTAAATTACAACGAGCACTTTCTATTTCCTGTATTTTAATTAAACTAGTAATTTCACTGTTACATTAAAATACACTCAGCTCTTTAGACTATTGTTCTAATCTCCTTTAAATTATATATATATATTGTGTGTGTTGTGTGTGTGTGTTTGTGTGTGTGTGTGTGTGTGTGTGTGTGTGTGTAGTATTGGGAACCCCAGCTTAATTTCTATATAGTGCGTTTTAGAAATAGAAAGATATAAGCATATTTTGATTTCCCATCAGCGAGTTAGATCAGAAGGTTAGATTTGACAGCCATCAAACTCAAGTCACTCTTCAACGACCGAGATAGAATATACCGCAAATTGGGGGGGGGGGGCACGGGATTGTGGTCGAGCCCTTCTGGTTGACAACCACATGGGCAGAAAGTGGTTTTGGGCAGCAGAGAAAGTAGATCGGAGATATCGGGTCTCCCGACAACCAGTGTCCCGGATATTAGGCTTGCCTTGAATAAAAGATTGAAGCTTCAAATCCCATCTGGTGTTCATTAATGAATCTGTCAGCAATAGTAGCACTCCTCACAAGATGGCAGACCAGCAGCGATCAAGAAGGCATCATCCGCTGTCCAAGGCAAGCAGGTATGTTCACATATCGGAGACGTTCAAGGTAAAAGAAACTGTGTAGGATGAGAAAATACACACATATAACAGTGAACTGTACGTAACATACGTGAGAGCATAAACACCCACCCACGTATACGTAAGAACATTGATAAATGTAAACGAAACGTAAAAGTACTCGTAACAAGAAAACGTAAACGGGAAGGAATTAATAATTCTAGAGAATAATAACTACACACATAACTCTGTTTAACACACACACATACACACACACATATATGTATCTATCTTTCTATCTATCTATCTATCTATATATATATATTTGCAAGAGAAAGAAAATTAAAACTGTAAGTTGAACTTTACAATCAAAATTTTTTGCTCGACTGAATACTCCAAAAAACAATTTACAAAGTCCTTATTCCGCGGAGTTACAAAGACTGCTATTCTTATTATGCTTCAGATCAGGGGACATAATTAAATCAGTAAATTATACTTGTAGCAATGCTAGAATTTGCAAGTTAACGCATTAAGTGAAACCGCAATTTATTTTAGTTATAAATTGCTAAATACAAAAAATGAAAAAAATATTGGATATGCAAAAAACTAATATTAAAAACAAACAAACCGGACATAATATTTCAGCTTGAATGAAACTCTCCTAGAGTTGATCCTAAATGCAAAATAGTTCTTTAGATAGAATGTATTCCAAGATAAATCCAGCGTGACGATGCATATAGTCCGATTGGAAAGTTTTCAAAACCCGATTGGAAAGTTTACAAAACAGCTGAAATAATGAAAATTGTTTTTTTTTTCGGGCAGTGCAGTAGTCAAAGAAAAGTCTGCCCCTAGTCAAATGGGATCTAATAGTAAGGAGAGGGAAATCCAACCTGAGAAACTTCATCCTCGGCTTAAAAAAGAAAAAGTGATTTCAAGCGGGGGGGGGGAAATAAAAACAACACAACGACAAAAACACCGTAAAAGCTCTAGACAGAATGAAATAGATATTTCTATAAAGAAATACCATTATTAAAAGCAAAAGTGTAGGATTGATGGTTATAATTTTTTAAGTCTTGCAGAATCATAGTTTAAAGGCTGTCAAAATGTCATAATGATGATAAAGGCAACAAAATAATAATAATAATAATAATAATAATAATGATTTAGTAATTATAGTAAACAAAACTTAGTAATAAGTACAAAAACGAATAAACATGTCGATAATAATGTTTATAATAGCAGCAACAAGCATAGTGATACACATGATTATGTCAATACTATAGCGATATTGATATAAGTAAATATACACATACATACACATATACATACATATATGATGGCAGCAAATTCGCTTTCAAACATTGTCATCACTCGATATAGCACAAAAAAGGTATATAGAAACATGAAAACATTCAGTGATGGGCCGCACAAATGTAGCTTTTAAGCGCTGCTAAACTCTGGCCTTCCTTGGCACACATTGTACAGACATTTGCACCACTAGCAGCACGTTCTTGATGTTCTTTTTTATGCAGGATTAAATGCCGTTTCAAACGGCTTGCCGTTTTGTACGTCCACCCGCAGTTGACACAGGTTAACTCTGGCAATTCAAGACTGCTTTGTGGCTCACTGCACCGATGAGTAGACTGGTAGCTCATCAGCCCAGCTCGACTAAGACATATTCTTCCACACACCTAACACTTCAGTCTAATTGTGTGGCCCCTCCCATCCACGGCTTCGTTCCCCCTCCCTTTCCGGATATCGCGCTTCAGCTACTCATACTGGGTTCGATCCGCCTCAAACTTGCCTACACCTCCCCGCAAGATCCTTCTCCACCCTCCGCCATCCAAAGAAAGACTCTCTCAGGTTCTTTCATCAATCTCACATATTTAAGATGGAGCCTATACAATCCTTGAATCTCAATTTAGGTTTTTGAGCCAGACGTCTTCCCACGGTGAGCTCGCCATAAAGGAGTTGTTAGGGAAGTCAACTGTCTAATATCCTCATAACATGTTCACTCCATCTCAGTCTCTGCTTTATAACGTAAGCCTTAATGCTAAGGCATTGTGTCCGTTCACATCCCTGACATACATCTGGTGAAACCGCTCGAGTCGTCTCAAATGCTCCCTGTATGTTGACATAGTTTCACAACCATAGAGAAGAGTAGAGAGAGCGCATACGGCATAAACCTTACTTTTAGTTGGCAGCAAGATCCGATGACGTTTCCACAAACATCCGTCCAACTTTCCGAAGGCATCACTTGCCCTGCTGATCCGTAACGATACCTCATCATCCAGGGCACCGGACATACTCAGTGTGCTACCCAAGTATGCAAACCTAGTGACAACCGCTATCCTTGACCCACAGATATAAACTGATGGCTCATATTATGGCATTGCCGGAGCTGGCTGATACATTAACACAGTTTTTTTTTCAGATTGATAGTCAGGCCCAATGCGCTGCAGGCAACCGCAAAGGCGTCCACAAGATGCTGCATATCAGTCACCGTATGAGCCACCAGATCACATTCATCCGCATAGAGCAAGCCACGCATCGTGTTGGTGATAGAAAGTCATGTCTGTTAATATCGGCTGAACATTAACAGAAACACCTTTCTCAACTATTAACTCCTCTTCATATATTAATATCTATACAAATGCTCAAATATTAACACAATCCTGTTTTCAGTGATTGTTTTTACTGCTTTCTTACTATTGTTCATTGATCCAACCGAGCAGCTACTTGAACCCTGTCCTAGAGTAGATTTTTGAGCTTTGATATCAAGGTCACATTACTATGTAACACTCTATAATAGAGTTGCACGAAAATATGTTAAAATAAAATTTAAAAAAATACGCTTGCATCAACTTGTAAAATTTGTATGCTTGTCGGAAGGAATGCACGCGAAATTGTTTCCGTCTCAAAGTTTGATTTTATTGTCTGCGATCATAGAAAAGTAAATACATGTATTTCCTCATCAGCGCCGCGTCGCCATGTACATATATTTCATTAACACGTTCAGGAGTTACTAAACAGAAATTCAATAAGTACGTGACATTCGTTAGTATGTATCTAAATAAACAATGGATTCAAACATTCTTATTATAATTATTTAACATAAAATTAAGAAACGTCTCTGTTAATTCAATAAAGTGTATTTGTCCTTAGTCTATATTTGTCATATCGTATAAATTCGAGAATTTAATTGTTGGCATTTGTTTTACGATACTTTTGTTTTCAGAATTCTTGCTAGAAAGACATTGGATACTTAGGGGAGGGCCCGCGAAGAGGGTTACCATTATCCTGAGTAAAAGTGCTTTTTGTGGGATAAACTTAATTGAAAATTGACAAGACAGTTTGTTAGTCCCTATCGTTACTCAAAAATATCCATATTTGTGTGTATGGCTTAGGTCCAGTGATAAGTCAACGTCAACAATGACGGTAAACAATGGTGGAACCTGGTATCAGTAAAGCTTAAGTTATGTTGTACCATAATTGTTCTTTTTTCTAGACAAGATACAAAAACAATGCTAGGGAGTCTTGTCTTCGTTTTAACACCGGTAGTCGTACTTTCTTACTCGTCCCAAAGCTCTCATTATCCGATACAGCCTTCCGGCCATCATTGAATCTTTTTTGTCAATCAAAAACCGCTGCTTGATTCAGGCAAGATAGTCCAATAGCAGTCTGGCTCATCTCATACGTTTCTTTTGCATTTGTCAAAGTTTACAGTTTAGATTTCTTTGTATATTGCTCTTCTATAGTATCCTCACGTCCAAATTGCATTTCGTTAATTCACCAGCACTGACAATTAGACTTTAGTAGGTTGTATTCCAATTCCAGCTCTAGCTGTTCCTGTGAACTTGAAGTCATAAAAAACTAGTCAGCCATCCCATAAGATGTATGACTATAACTTACTCAATTTTCAAGAGTCTACGTCAATTTAAACTCTATACAAAATAGGTTTTGCAATTTATAGAAGGCTCCACTTATTTCAGCTTGCACCAATTGGCCAGTAGACACTGGTAGCTCAGACGTGTATCCCTATCTGATCATAATAACTAGCGATCGCCCTCTACCTGTCCCTATGCGAATCAGTGTTTTACATTCTTACTAGGATGCTTCTAAATCCAGGAGGGAGACGGTAGAAGTGAAATATTACATAGTATGAGGAGGCATCCTCTTGTTTCCCTTTCCAACAGATCTCTTGTCTCATCCTGAAATGTTGCTAGATGTTAAAGAACTGGTTCACCTCTATAAAGGAGCTTGAGTCTATTATAATTTGTGGTTTAAACTATACTAGGAACTCCCTGTCTCTGTCTGAATAAGAAAAACTCAATAAACTTAGGGATATTTAACGAATATTTATTACAATAAAATAAGAAACCCTCTTTACAGTTTTCATGTACACTTTAAAGGAAGGCACTAGACCAGTAAAAACGAGAAGTTCCGCAATGTACAGTGATAACAAGCGTTTCTTATATAAAAGAACATAAAGGCTAAGTATACGATAAGGTAAAAATAATTTTAAAAAAATATCCGCTGAAACATATCTTAAGCCAGTTTAAGCGGTTGAAAAATTTCTCGGATTCGTTCTTTGTACGATCATAACAAGCTAGAAACGGATTCGAACACTAATACCATACTCATCTTTGTCGGGGTGCAGTATAGTAAGTCTTTAAGAGATTCACTTTAAAAATAAAAACGTCTCTTTCATGACTGAGGGCTGAGTTATTGTTGATCACCTGAGGCATTCGACCACGTTTACACACAGGTCCCTTTTAGAGCACTGAAATTTAGCAGCGTTTAGTATGGCTAGTACGAGGGGGGGTGATTATTTAATGATACTGTCAACTATATATAAAAAAGGACGACAACAGCTTCCTTCAAAAACTGCAGAATCCTAACATCGTGATCTTCTCGGACGAGGATATAAGAGCGACTGTGGATATGATATTGACATAAAACTTCCTCCTTCAGAGGAATCCAGTTACACATTACTGAGAATATTACTTCGGTTGTCCACGGTTCCCTTTTTAGCAAATTCTATGTAATTTGTTTTTCCCTAATTGAAGGCAAAATTCTATTAGAAATGTAAATGTGACACGCCACAAAATTCTATTGTAAGCGTAATATTACTAGTCTAAATTAAACCGTATGCTTATATCTGGAACAACACAGAGCGATGAAAATTTTACTTGAAACTAAAAATTAACAGACGTGCAGAGCGTTTTAAATAGAACTTTAGGCACCGGCTGTATTTCTTTCAACTAACGATTAAGCGTGAGGGAGAAAAGAAAATTATATTAATACCTGAAGTGTGGCATATCGATGCAAGTGCTATTTTGAATTAAAGCGTGAAAGACGGACCAACATTTATAATATCTGGTATTTATTTCCTTCCTACCGCAATAAGATTTAACACAAGGCCGAAAGACGGAAACACTGAAGCGTATGCATTTAAGAAGAAATGCCTTGGCAGTCTTGTCGGCATTCTACGATTAGGTCGCCGCAGGTAGTAAGTAATGAATTTACTCTCCCTCGAAAGATGGGTAGATTTTTCTCAGGATTATCGTTATTCACTTCTTTTCAACGGCAGAAAGATCAGATACAAGGTCAGAATGTGGGGAAAATTAAAAACAGCTCCGCTAAAAGAAGAACAGTGTGGCTCTTTAAAAATTGCCTGACCAGTTCTCTCTCGACCCCCCGATAAGGACGCTTCAGTTAGAGTACGCCACCCAAACGATAGGAGGTAATTCCTGTGACGGTGGATGTCCGAGGAATATCAAGCACGAATAATTCAGCTCATGAGATTTTAAAAAAACACACACACAGAAATAACCAAATTTCTGTTGGTTTTAGCGTCTCTTGTTCAAAAGACTTTCATATTCCAAGACTCTGTCGTGTCGAACACGTGATACACCGTCTTTGTTTAGCCATGTTTAGGGCACATATATCCTTGACGCTCTCCCCCCACCCTCAGTGTGCAAGATGTCTATTTCCGTCTTTTTCGGTCCAGTTTTTAAAATTATTTTTATAATATATTATAAAAATATGTTGCAATCATACCGAAATTATTTTTTTTACATTAAAAACCACTAAAATATAGTAAGTACAATGTAATATTAATAGCAAATTAACTCTAACTGTAATCATGAATATGAAATCTGCATGAATTAAAATAGACTTACGCATATTTTTCTAACGAAAAGGTTGGTTTGTTGGTTGGTTGTTTTTGTTTTATGGCATATCAACACTTTCCGGGTTATTTAATGCCGAATCCAGTCATTTTGAAAAAAAAAAAACTTAATAAATGTTATTTTTCAAGTTGGTTTCTATTTAACCCATAGTTGGGACCCTAACAGGTATTACTTCACTCCGGGTCAGAGTGGACCTGGGAGCAATGCCAATTAAAGGGTGGTTCCACACTCCCTCAAACCCGCAAGCTGGGGCCTCACCATTGGATTTAGTTTTGGGTCATATCCAAGATCGGCGAAAAGGTTGAGCGCCCCACTTAGTACTTTTAGATATAATTGACGTTTATATCTAAATCCTTATTAGACAATTCTATATAATGACGCTTTGATTTACCTTTGTAAGCTCCCTCTGTGCTGACCATAAGCATTGGAATTAAAAATTTTGTTAAAACGGTAGGTCTTAACGTGCGAATTCAGGTTTGGGGGGAAAGTCTTCTTTGAAAATGTTGATGCTGACAGCGAGACAGCCGCTGTATACATTTGGAGCCTTTAATGATATACATTAAAATTCGAGTTTAAGTAAAATACGTTTATTTAAACTCGAGTTTTACTTACTTTTTTGGAATCTATTATTTGAATTTTCTTTGAAAAACATGGGTAATTAAATAAATGGGTGTATTCCTTTTGCTTAAAACTCCGTATATTTGATCTTATAATCAACATATTTATCTACAAGGAAATTTAATTGAATTAGTTAATCAAAGTTGATTTTTTCTGATGATACCTCCTTATTTGGCATAATTTTTTTTTTTAACTGATTTTTTTTTTTTTTGGCTTTCCCTAATTTGTAGTCTGTAATTATTCATTTTCTCACAAGTTTATGTTGGAGATATGCATCTATCTCCCCCCACTCCCTCTCTCCCTCTCTCCCTCTCTCTCTTTGCATAAGCATTGTTAATAGGGAAAGCATAGTACGCCCCGAATTAAGATCAATATTTATGCTCCTGAGAAGATAACATGTAGTACACATTTATCATAGTCCGAAGACCACATTAAAATTACGCCATGAAGATTTGATTGAAGCGAGAGGGATAGTATATATAATGAACAATAAGTATATTTTTTTATTATTTACAAAGCAGATGCCTGGCTTAAACACAGATTATATTCCCGGGAAGCACCGGGTCTGCACCGCTAGTTGTGAATAAATATGTAAAGTATAAATCTCACTTTACGCATTCGCGTTTGAGATTTAAGAATAGCTATTACGAATTAGGTCGTCCAGCCGAAGTAATCCTGCATTTTGTCATGGCTTTTCTGGTGACAGCACTGGATTTAGAAAACTAATTACTAATGTCTTGCGTCAATTGGCAGTGCAAAGTAATCGCCAACGCCCAAATCATTCTCTTTTCTTTCTCTCTATCTCCTTTTTTTATCTCTCTAGATATCTACCCAAACGCAGACATGTTCTTTAAAATATTCGTAGGCTGACTTCTCGAGTTTCCCGTTTATCAAATAATACATGACAACCACAAAATCGAAGAGAAAACACTAGACATATGAATATCTTTTTACCCTAGTGCAGGCGTAAGCGTGACTGTTAGAATTAAATACTGAATTTTTATTTGTAATTTAGTCAGAATTATTTTTAAATTGGAAATGCAATTGCATAAATTGTAACTGTTTAGAACCCATTATAAACTTCATTATTAAACACTGGGCTGTGACAATAGAATATTCTTTTCATTCTTTTGATTCTCACGTATATATCCGACATTGTAAGATACAGCAAATAAACCGGAGACCACACCAGTCTATTTAAAAACATAAGATCTTAACGGATATATACATAAGAATCAAAACAATGAAAAGAATATGCTGTTTTCACAGTCCTAGTGATCACTAGAGCTGTGACAAGAGAATATTATGTTCAATTTTGAACTCAAGTATATATCTGACACTGTAAACACAGCCAATCAACCGGGGACCACATCAGTCTATATAAAAACATAAGATATTAACGGATATATACTTCAAACAATGAAAAGAATATGCTGTTGTCATAGCCCGGTGACAGCTGCTTATTCTCATCGTCCTTTTGACTCTTGAGTATATATCTGACAAAATAAGACAGAGTTATTCAACCGAGAGCCATAACACTATATATAAAGTATATAAAAGATCAACGGATATCTATTCGAAAGTCAAAGAACGGCCTGCTTGTTAATGTAGCAGACGTGCATGTTATCCTATTATTCTTTACGACCTTTACGTTTCCCGGTAAAGTAATTCATTTTTATTTTACTATGCAATCTTTAAAAAAAAAATTTTTAGTGTCAATAAAAGGGACGTAAATCTGTATTGATTTTTTTTTTACACAGTGATCACCACTTATCAAGGCCCGGAAGCCACTCAGGGATAAGGGTTATTGCAAGTACATTACGTTAGTGTGGAGATTTGATGAAGTGTTTACTTAAGAGGGCGGTTCATTAGGAATTTGTTAAAATTGGACTTGAAGACATCCAAGTTGTAGTCCGGAGGGAAGCAGGCAGACGGAACAGAGTTCAACAGGCGTGCAGTTCTAACAAAGAAGCTTTGTTCATGGAATCCGCGTTTAGATTAAGGCACAGGTATAGAGTGGGGAAAATTTTTCACAGTGAATTCAGCTAGACGGGTGTTTTTCGTGAAAGATTGGCGAGGGGGGACCAGAGATTGGAGTTCAGACGAGCGCCTGCCATGGAAATAACGATAAAACAAGGAAAGGCTCGCAACGTCTCTTCTGTGGGAGAGAGGTTGCAGGTTAGAGAAAAGGGCATCCCCCACTAAGCCACGAAGTCTATTTTGTACTTGCATAGTACCTTCTTTTTTTTTTTTTTGGTTCTGGTGGAGCAGGGTCCTTAAACAATATCCGATGGTGAGTCCCCAGATTGCGGACGTTGGAGAGTGTGGAGCAACCTCTTAATTGCCATGGCTCCCAGGTCCACTATGACCCGGAGTGGTAGTCCGTCTAAGGGTCCCAACTATGGGTTAAATAGAAACCGACTTGAAAAAAAAATATTTTATTAAAAATGATTTTCTTCAAATTAACTGGATTCAGCATTAAATAACCTGAAAAGGGTTGACATGCCATAAAACAAAAACAACCAACAAACCAACCTGCTTGAGCAGAAAATTATGTGTACACACGTTTCAGTGTTCCGAATTTGAATCCAGCGTGTTTTTTTTTTATCAGTGATGTTGACAACATTAACATGGTATCTCTCTGAGGTTAACTGACTTTAGAAAGAACCGGAGAAACCAGCAAAAAATAAATAAAAAAATAAAGCAATTAAAACGTCGTGCCAGGTAGTTTTCCTTATTAATCGCAAAAAGTAGAGATTGAAATTAAATATTTCTGAACTGCTTAAAAAAACAACAACAAAAAAGTGGCTTCCACTCGTAATTTAGTGTTAATTATTAATTTGCAACTGTTTATCAATCATGGGTGATATTTGAAACCCTACAAAATAAAAAAAAGATACTTGATTAGAGTTTAAAACAATTAATTCACGAATATACTGTGAAGTATCAAGAGATATTATCGATGTTAATATTCAATCAGAATTTACCAACAATCAGTATATCTGAATGAAATAAATATTCGTGAAACAGTCCAAATTCAATATATATATATATATATATATATATATGTGTGTGTGTGTGTGTGTCTGTGTTTGTGTGTGTGTGTGCGTTCGTGTATTGGCCTATGTTTGTGTGTGCGTCTACGTAATAAACTAATAACAATTTATCTTAATTATATCACCAAATCAATAAACCATGGCATTTCTAAGACTAATGTTCATGAACAGTTCATGAATATTAAGGGAAAAAGACAGATTTATGTATGCAAAAAAAACAGAGTAGGGACATTAGTCTATACATAAAGTAAATCTAAAGTATACGTATATAGAAGCAAAAAATATGGTAAAATTAAAAATATAGAATGTAAAATAGATGTCAACATAGAGCGACATTTGCAAAAAAATATAAAATGCATTTTAAGTTCGGAAAAATAGCTTTATTTATATACATATATACATTTATCTATACCGTACTTTCAAGCAATCGCCCCAAATCCGGGGTAATTGCGCCAACTAAGTGCTCTTTTGGCAACCATGCATACAAAGCGCACTTCTCTTTACTTGGCGCAATTACCCCAAAGTACGGCATATATACGTACACACGTTTATGTATATATATATATATATATATATATATATATATATTTATATTTATATATATAAATATATATATATAAATATATATAAATATATATATGAATATATATATATATATATAAATATATATAAATATATATAAATATATATAAATATTAACACGCATACAAGCATAATATTTAATTTATCATGTCATAAATTCAAGAAAATAGCACTCTAAAAGCCTACGGAACTAAAATAATAGACTAATAAAATAGAATTATTAGATTCGTTTTTGTAAGATTCACGAAAACGAGATTCCTGCAACCTTGATTTTTTTACAGGTTTTATATTGAAAATATTTTAAGCTGTTTTTTTTTTTGTAGAAAAAAAATGTTTTTTTCATCGTTATTTGCTTATATTCTCCATCTTTTTATTTTGGTTTACATCTGAAGCCGTTTTTGCGTGTTCAGCCCAACTAACAGATCTCACACAATCTACTAGTAATATGTTAGGGGTATCCCCTGGAATATGTCCCCCATGATGTAAAGTGTTCACTGAACTTTTTGTTAATCAACACACATCGCATTGTGCTATCTGAACAGCCGGTTACCATTGATATATCGGCGATGATGACCATTTGTATTTTTGGAATATTGTATGGCAAAAACCCGACTAACGTCGAAAGTTCTTCACATTCTTTCGAATGGAGTTCTACCTAGTCGTTTTTCATCCTCCTAACACCTCGACGATTATTTGCTATGGCAATGCAAAAAGCAACACCATTTAATTCCTCGAGTAACGCTATAATTATGTATTTCATATTATTTCTTCTATATACATATTGTTGTATAAGATGATAGAATATATTACAAATCGATTTTAAGTAATTACTATAAAAGTGACCATACATTATAAGTGCCATTTAGTTGGTTGGCTGTTTTTGTTTTACGGCATATCAACCCTTTTTCAGGTTATTCACTGCCGAATCTAGTTATTTTGAGGAATGATTTTTAATGGAGTATATTTGTATTAAGTCGGATTGTATTTAACCCATAGTTGGGACCCTAACAGGTACTACCACTCCGGGTCAGAGTGGACCTGTGAGCAATGGAAATTAAAGGGTGGCTCCACACTCCCCAAGCCCGCAAGGTTGAGCCTCACCATCGTATATAGTTTTAGGTCATATCCAGCACCGATAAGTGCCAGGGAGTAAAGTATAAAATATATGCATGACAATTTACTCCAAGCTTTAGGGTTTCTACTATGGGTTGAATCTTCAGTCTAATCATGATTTAGAGAGATTTCCTGGCCAGTGACTTGCACATGAATTGTTTTATATTAATATTGCAATTATCCTGAGTATGTTAGATATTCGCAGACAACGAGGCGAAGTAAAAATAGTCGACGGGTTGTACACACGCAAATGGATTCAGTGTAAGATATACAAGACTTTTCACTCATTTCTAACGGAATGTGCATTTTGATCCAGAAATATGTAAGCAGTTATCTGTGAAAAGGGTAAAGCAATAGCTAGAGGAAGTATTAAACATTCCGGAATAATGTATTCATGAATAAAATCGTCACAGAGAAAAAAAAGAAGTAAGTCGGTCAAAGATGCGAGGTTGCGTCGCCATATATTCACCACCCAACATACGACACCAACGACTCCCCCCATCGTGCTTTTTAGAAACATCAACACACAGTCATAATTTATCATTAAAAAGCTGATATGTTGGTATGAATATATAAAAAAAATGTTTTGTGATTTCTACTTCGCTTTTATTGTGTCTACATATTTTATAGCAGCGACAAAAGTTCATATTATATAGACTGGACAAACACATTTTGAACAAACTACAGTGAATACGTAACAAATAAGGTTCGATACTGTAGATGAATACCAAACATAGAAATAAATGAAGCGCAATAAAATATAGGATATATTGATTTATTAGTACTCTTGCAGAATTTGACACGGTCCTCAGTATTTTCCTCAATTATGGCTCGGAATCGACCGGAAATCACCGGATTTGGTCGAGCGTTGTTCAAAGGTTGAAACGTTTAATCGACATTTTTTATGTATAAAAAAATTAAATTTTTAAAATTAATTTTGGGGTTATTTTTTCTGATTATTTTTTTATATTTGTTGAAAAAAAAACTGTAAATATTCTTGAAAAAAAAAACTTTTCTGGACTTCACCTGACAATTTCAGGTTGTCATAAGGATCATTCATCTTTTCTTATAAAACAATAACTTCTATCTCCAAAAATAAAACGTACTGTCAGTTCTGTTAAAAAAAAACAACTCAAAAATATTAGTTTTATTTAAAAAATGTGCTTTCACATAACAATTTATGGTAAAAAAGCAAACAAATTCTGTTGATAAAAAATTGAAAAAAAATAAACCATACAAAATTCATTTGTCTTAACAAAATATATATTCAGTAAATTTACAGTTGGTTTTTCTTATTTTTAATTAATTGCATTTCTATTTTTTCTAGTTTGTTTGTTTTGAAATTCGTCTGCGTCTATTACTTAGCTCGGCTTAATCTACTGTCTGCCAGTATAGCCCGAACAATCATCGAGAGAAAATCCCGAGGATCCGAGTCAAATCCTGCGAGAGTACCGATTTGTTTTCACAAGTTTTGCATAATGAAACAGAAGAGGTATTTAAAACATTTTCAGTAAAAATACGTGTATGTGTTATTTGACGAGAGAGTTCACGTCAGGATGTTTCACAATGAAAGGAAAAATATAACCAATAATGTGAACCAGCAAGTCCTGTAACTTGTTTTATTAACAAAGCCACGACACACAAATTGATTTCTTTAGAGAAAAACCAGAGGCATAACACAATAAAAATGCGCCCGGTTCAGATTGGGCATGCTAAAATCCGATTTAAAAAATATAATGGAAATATTAGATTATGTGGTGCTTGGAAATAACATATACATGGCAGTATACGTGCTTAGTAATAATACATATAACAATGTTATATCACTAATAAACATACGTACATCTATGAAGTTAAAAAATAAATCCGTTTAAAAGAATATTAAGTAAGGTGCATGCTCAGAAATGGAAGATTTTATGAGGCATTACTAATAAACGTGCAACCAGTTTGAATGCTAAGCATAAAAATCTAATTTTAAACTAATAAAAGGAGGATGCAGAAAGTCCACGGTGGTTTCTACATCAGCATTCATATTTAACTGTGTATGATAATGTATATTTTAATGTAAGACAACAGGTGTGGGCAATCAGGCGAGTCAGATTCCACCGCACGGGAGAAGGTAATGGCAACCCACCTGATGTATTCTGCCAAGTCCAAAATCACGTGATATCTTTAGAGGAATCGGGCCAACAATGGGCCGAAGCCTATGGAAAACATTAATCATGATTTCATCTACTACATGGCCATGCCATAATACAACAAAAAGAAAATGCCTAGCTAAAAGTCAAAGACTTAAAAATAAACTGCCACAAAGTTTCTATACTCCTGAATAGCATTACTCTGGAGGAATGATATCTAAAATTTGGAAAAAAATATTGTCAATCATCTGAAGGTTAACAAGACCAAGTGTGTACGGTATAATAGTGTTGAAATATCGGTTCTCGCTAGATTACCAAAGTTAAGCGATGTAGAGTCGAACCAGTATTAGATGGGTGAATATTTGGGAATCCTAGCCGCTGTAAATTATCTTTCTATGGCTGGGGTATATCTGCGACTGTGGATCACTTGGGAATTTTATATTCCTTGTAAACCATGAACCGAACCTTATGGAAATAACTAACCTGGTTGCATCGAGGACATGAACCTGCCATCATACAAGAACACGATAATACTCATTTTGGGGGAAATATTAGATTTGGTTGGTTGTTTTTATTTTACGGTATATCAACCTTTTTCAGGTTATTTAATGCCGAAACCGGTGATTTTGAAGAAAATATTTTTAATGGAATATATTTGTTTTTTGCAAGTCGGTTTCTATTAAATCCACAGTTGGGACCCAAACAAGTACTACCACTCCGGGTCAGAGTGGACCTGGGAGCAATGACGATTAAAGCGTGGCTTCACACTCCCCAGATCCCGCAAGCTGTGGCCTCAGCATCGGAGAGAGTTTAAGGTCATATCCAGGACCGGAAATATTAGAATATTTGGAATTGGGGAATAGTTAGATTTTATAGTAAGCTTTTTCTAATATAAAAAGCTTGCTCTTTGTGTCCTGGTAAAATATGTTTCTTTCTCAGCTAAATGTTTTGAAACGAATAATACCAATCTGTTTCGTCTCTCTTCATTAAAAATCGTCGGAAGTTAATTATTTTTAAAACAATAAATATTCTTTTCTTACCGTCTGACAGGCTCTAAACCAAGTAAAAGCATGTTACTAATATACGTACCTCAGGTTACTCAGTAAACCGTTAAATCTAATTGTAAAATACTTGTGAGGAAATATCATCGATCTATAAAACATACGATTAATAATAATAATAATAATAAAAGGAGTGACACTAAATAGTTGGGAAGGGTCAAGGAGGATGGTAAGACCGATGAGAGAGCGTTGACCAGACCTGGACAAGTGCTAATGGAACTGGGACCTTGGAGAGGATGATTATCACTCAAATTTGAAGACCAATGATCGCTGCTATCGAGAAATCAATGGCAAGAGGCGGTTGCGAAAACGCAAATATATCTGCAAATGATATCAAAAGAGGCAGAGAATACTGGAAATCTAGGGAGACAAGCTGCCACTCAGCTTCCAGGGAGCAGCATGTATCTTTTTTTCAAAGGGATCTTTAATAACTAGTGAAAAAGCTCCCTGTGAACCAATAATTAGTAGGAGTCCTAGGAACCATTCCGAAAAACTTTGAGAAAAAGGATGGGAGAAATTGGAGTCCGAGGGATTACTAGAAAGATATAAGGAATAACAATAATGAAAACAGCTGAAATATTAAGGAAAATCCTTGAATCCGGAAACTAATACATATGAGCCCCATACACATATATTAATATATTAATGCTTAGTAAACACAAATTTAAAACATTATTGTTCTGCTGAACATATATTCAACTAGATAGTTCACACTATAGTCAGGCAAATGAAATTCCCTTAATAAAAATATAGATTCGGTAAATATATGTTTCATAAAACTTGGCATTTCCTAAGAATAAGTATAGTCATGCTTCAACATTTCTACGCCATATAAAAGCATCTCGTATAGTTTGTCCTGTTACCAAATTCGCATCTACTAGTTTCTATGAACAGAAACATAGTAATTATTAGCAAACACGAATTATTGGGCAATTAGATAGCGCACATTGTAGGTATGTCGATGAAATTACATTAATAACGATGGATATTTGGAAATTGTATACTTAAATCAAGTGGAAGGCATATTCGGCGTTTTATGGAAATCAATATAATCCTGCTCAAACTCTTTCCTGCTATATTAACGAAATCCAGTATATGGAGTGCCTTCAATAAGCTTCCAGACTTTTTTGTACGGGCATTTAAAATAGCTACAGACACTTTTAAATTCAATATGTTATTGCTATACATCTTATGAGGTGACTGAACAATTTTTATGATGTTAGGTTTAACTAACAGCTACAATACAAATTCGAATACACGCTAGAAACACCTGATTATCACAGCTGTTGAATTTCAAGAATGCAATCTGGACGTAAGAACACCTTAGAAGAGTGATATGAAATAAAATTCTGTTTTGATCTTGGAATGTTCCATACTTATTTTGGATCATCTTGATTGAACAGTGCATCAGTTTTGGAGTGGGAAAAAGGATTCAAGGAAAGCAGGGAGTCTATAACGGATGGCGAGAGTTAAGGGAGAAGGAATTACGTCAGAACACCCGAGTTGATTTGGCAAATAAAGAATTTCATGAATAAGGACGGTCATGTGTTTATAAAGACAACAAGTTCACATTGTGATGTCAGTACGGAAACTGTTAACACAATTATTCCCGAAGGAACTGAAGATGAAAGGGGTGTGCACAAATTTGTCCCAAATGTGCTCCAACCTTTGTCCCAGGCTATTTGACCAAAATGAGATTCAAGACAGTTCATCGCCCTCGCTATTATCTATCACTTGCTCCCAGTGACTTGTTATTATTCCCTAAGCTCTGCAAAAATCTTAGAGGGGGTCATTATGAGAGAGTTGCTGAGTGTGGAGACAAAAGAGACTGTGACGAGGGTCATTGAAACGCTCACACAAGACGACTTCAATGGAGCCTTCCACAAATTGTGTAAACGGTACGACAAATGCATTGCAGCTGGAGGAAATTACTTCGAAGAGTACTAGAGTTTTATAGCTGAACTGCCAATAAAAGTGACATTGAAAAAAGGCCTGGAGACTTATTGAAGGTATCTCGTCGGTTGCATGTACTTTTTATTATGTAAATAGTTTCAGACAAGGCATAAATCAACTGTATATAAGAAAGTAAAGCTACTACTCAAGTGTCAAGAAATTAATGTTGGATGAAGAGACTTCGACCCAGAAAACTAAATTTCCCCCCTTTTAAGAAATATATCTCATAGAATTAAAGAATAGAATAATCGAAGCGAGTGTTACAATATTGACTGAAATGAAACTAAGGTTGATCTCTTACATCTCTTTATATGATGAAACAAAGTGTAGTATCTGTTCAGATGCTGTAATCAGGATTCCTGATTCTTTGTCAGTGGAGGAAAGGTTTTTCTAGATATATTTCATATTAATCTTTTTAAATTCGGCTCCGTGGCTAAATATTTCTAAGGGAAATAGTAGTCTCAATAAGCCGAATAACAGGAAATATAATCCCACACTTAAGAACTTAACATTTACTGTAAAACTAATAATTTATCATTCAATGAACCAAGAAGCACCAAAATATTAGTTTTAAAAGGTAAATATTAATCAATAGTAAAAATCAATAGTTGTTAGCACAATTCAATTATTCGATTTACAAACTGTGTAACATCACAAAAGAGGGCCTCTAACATAAAAAGGCTACAAGTTGAATAAAAGACACCATCAGATAGAATGGTAAATAGAAAAAAATGTTTCTCTAAAAAAATTTTCTGTTTTTCTCTCTTTGACGTAATGTATCGGATATTTTCACAGCTAAGCTAAACCAAGAGACTACAAAAGTTCAATGTTAGTTAAGGTCGATTCGTAAAAGAGCCACTTAAACAAGTGTCGACATTCATGGTAGAGATCGATAATCAATCGAACGCATGAGAGAAAAAAAGTAAGGAATTGTATAGATACGCTTTCTTATTATAAACAAAACAATTTGATCTATTTTACAGGGCCTACGTTAAAACTGGACACAAAATTTGCATGAATCGTGCGTTTATGCAATAAGTAAAAAAAAAAAAACAGATGAAAAAAACCCGTATCTATAGAAAGAACCTCTCAATCGGACGTAAGAATCTTTGAGAACGATGCTTCCACTATATATATATATATATATATATATATATATATATATATATATATATATATATATATATATGAGCAAACAGTTAATTACATATGTTAAAAACACTTTGAAATGAGTTAAAAACATATTTAATTTGAAAAGGAAACTCTAGATAAATGGATAGTCCTTTATCCGCGGAGTTTCGAAGAAATACTTTCCTTCTCATCAGAGGGTAGTAATAAGCAAAATACGCGATCGGATTTTGCATGCAGAAGTATTTGATGACACAACAAGTAAGTCAAAGATCTTATTGAAAACAAAAAAGTGAAGCAGAGGGAATATGGTAAAGAAAAACGTGATTACACACGAATGGATAGTCTGGTGGAAGATAAAAAATCCAATGACGGTAAAATTAAAATATAAAACTTCAAGAAAGTTAAAAGAATTTCCATTTGTACAAGTAAATTCCAAGGAAATCTCGTAATTGGAAGAAGATGGGTCATAATAATCCAAAGGCAGAAATCCAATACTATTATAAGCTCTATTTCCTATTTGGTTTTATCGAGCTTTTATATATGGCTGAACCAAGAAGGCCAATAAGTCTCCTGTGCGTCATGAGTAAGTTGCTAGAATCTGTGTTAAATACAGAAGTAATCAAACATCTCAACAAAAATAACCTTCTTAGTGACACTCAATATGGTTTCCGTTCTGCTAGATCTACAGCAGATGTCCTTACAGTTATATCGCATAGGATTAGCAAATCTCTCGACGGTGGCAATCTTTCTAGGGCAATTGCTCTTGACATATCTAAAGCCTTTGATAGGGTATGGCATAAAGGTTTACTTCATAAGATCGCTAGCTATGGTATAGCTGGAAAAGTCTTCTCAATTATTAAATCATTTCTTTCTGATAGGTTCATAAGAGTAGTAGTTGAGGGGCAAAAATCAGAAGTTCACAGTATTAATGCCGGTGTCCCTCAGGGATCCATCCTGGGCCCAACTCTTTTCCTGATCTACATTAATGATCTTCCAAATCATATCCTTACATCATTTGTAGACATTTATGCTGACGACACTACCATTTATGGTACCACATCTAAGACAGTAAACGAGCAAGTACTCTCCAATTCTCTCTCCTCTGATCTTGAGCATGTAGTACAATGGGGAAAGGAGTGGCTGGTTACTTTTAATGCATCTAAAACCAAGCTTCTCTCTTTACATCATCAACATTTTAATCCACATTTGTCATCAATTGAAATGAATGGCTCTCGTCTTCAGGAGGCCTCAAGTTTTGACAAGCTTCTGGGCTTGACCATTACTCCTGATCTTAAATGGAACACGTATATCAAATCTGTTGCCAAGGCCGCTGGAAAAATGGTGGGATCTTTCTATCGATCCAGTAGATATCTCACTGCTGATGCTATTCTCTATCTATATAAGAGCCAGGTACGTCCAAGGATGGAATACTGTTGCCACATCTGGGCAGGAGCTGCTAGAAAGGACTTGTCCTGCCTTGATAGAGTTCAAAATAGACTTCGTAGCCTCGTAGGAGATGTCCTTTTCTCCTCCTTACAACCTCTATCTCACAGAAGAGATGTTGCGAGTTTGTCTCTGATGTATCGTTATTTTCATGGAAAGTGTTCAACTGAGCTTCAATCTATGGTCCCCCCTCGCCAAACTTTCACAAGAAACACTCGTCTAGCTGTAAACACTATCAATAATTTCCCCCACTCTTTATCTGTGCCTAAACCTAAACATAGATTCCATGAACAAAGCTTCTTTCTTAGAACTGCACGCCTGTGGAATTGTCTTCCGTTTTCCTGCTTTCCGGCTGACTACAATATGGTTGTGTTCAAGTCTAACGTAAATAAGTTCTTGATGAGCCGTTCCATATAAGTTATTAAATTTACCAAATTTTCATTACTAATGATTACTATATTGACCAACTTCTACTGTACACTCTTTAACCCTTATCCTTGAGTGGCCTATGGGCCTTGATAATGTGGTGATGCCTTTGTAAAAAAAAAAAAATAATAATAATAATTTTATAAATATTAATTCTTTAATATTTATAATTTACTTTAATTTTACAATCTAGGATCATTTTGGTAAATTCAATTGTAATTTGCATTTTATTATATATATATATATATATATATATATATATATATATATATATATATATATTTGTGTGTGTCTTTGTGTGTGGGTGTGTGTGTGTGTGTGTGTGTGTGTGTGAGAACACAATTTAAGATAGTGCATACTACTTTACCTAAATTGATTGTACTGAAATTCAAATAACAAATACTAAAATTTTCTTAATTTGCAGAGTTTCAAATAAATGCGTTCTTCTAATCATAGAAAATGAATCTAATATATATATATATATATATATATATATATATATATATATATATATATATATATATATATATATATATGGGAGACCGGCATAATTTGATGGTGCCTTTTGAGCAAAAAAATAAATAGTGGTAGGAAGGCACCCGAAGAAGGAACAGAATGGGAAAAACGTAACGTCTTTGCTGTTACGACCACCGCCAAACCGGGATTGACGTAGGTTTTAAGTAAGGTTAGGCAATCGAAAGGAGAGGATGACTTTTAAAAATATCGGCGACAAAAGCGACCCCCTTGTAGAAAAGTTCCCAGTTGAACGTGAAGATATTAATGTTTTAAGCCAATTCTCCGATATTTGTCGTTTTAACGGTCGAACTTCAAAACGTATCTGACCTTGTAAAAATCCGTCGCCTCTGTCGAAAGCTTTAGGCATACATGAAACATACATACATTTCTATATTGGTAACTTAAATTTTCGACCCAAACCGATTTAAAAGCTTTCCCTATTTCTGATTACCGTTTATGTAAAATTTAAAATGTTTAGATCAGAAATTGTCTGAGTAATTTGTTAGAGACATAAGCGGCCATTTTTTTAAAACTTTGACCCCTATTATAACCCCTTAACATTTATTATTTTCGGCAAATCCAGTTATAAAGTTAGATCCATGTCCAAGGAACATATATCGTAAATTTCAAGTGTTGAGACCTAAAATTGGGGGAGGAGTTTGGTAGAGTTCTAAATGGTAAAATTGTTTAACTTTGACCCATTAACCGCCAAATTTCTCGCCGAAAACCGATTACAAAGATTTGCCCAAATCTCAATAACCTGTATTTCGTATCTTTAGACTGAAAATTGACAGAGTTATTTTGTAGAGAAATGTACACAGCCAGACAGACACACGCATATATTTTCACTTATATATATATATATATATATATATATATATATATATATATATATATATATATACGCATGTAATATTGGGAATCCCAGCTTAATTGCTACATAGGTAGTTTTAGAAATAGAAAGATATAAGCATATTTTGATTTCCCATCAGCGAGTTAGCAGAGTCAGAAGGGGAGATTTGACAGCCATTAAACTAAAGTCACCCTTCAATGACCTAGATAGAATGCAACGGAAATTAAGGGGTGAGACGGGAATAATGGCCGTAGGCTTCCGGTTGACGACCACCTGGGATGAGAGTGTTTTTTAGCAGCAGATAAAGCGGACGGGAATCTGAGTCCCTCTCCGACAACCAGGGTCCGAGATGATAGGCTTGCCTTGAATAAAAGATTGAATCTTCAAAGCCCATCTTGTCATCTGCAGCGACCACTCCCCGCAAGATGGCAGGCCAACAGCGACCAGAAGTTATCATCCGCTGGCCAAGGCAAGCAGGTATGTTCACATTACATTGTGCATACACGTCTCGGAAACTTTCAAGACGAAAGACACTATGTAAGATATGAACACTCACACACACACATACATACCAGTTAACTGCACCTAACAGCATACACACGTACACCCATATATTAGTAGTAAAAGTAACAAGAAACAATAAAAAGAAAACGAAGTAAAAGTAAACGATGAAATAAATAATAAATAAACACGCAAACAATATTTTGCACACACACATACATATATATATATATATATATATATATATATATATATATATATATATATATATATACACACAAAGATAAAGGAAGAGAATAAAATCAATTCTTAAAGGGGAGATATATCGGGATAATATAAAGCTAAAAAATGTATTGGAGCTAATTGATAATAAGATAGGAAAATATTTTTTTTAAGGCTGTTTGGAGGAGCTACAAGTTGTTTCTTTGATATTAACTTCTCTTATATCACAGAAGCCATTTATAGTTCTCCCAAACCGACTTAATAATTTATTTCGCTCCTAATGCTTTTATCGCTAGACGTCGCATCCCTATCATGTTACCTAGAACCTTCTTTACTCTGCTAATAAGAAGTATTAGGCTTCGAAATGCCTTGGACTAAAGAGTCCCCACCCCTTATAAATGTGTACCCCGTTGAATCAATGAATAAATCTATATATATATTAATATGTTTATTATACCTTCATTTTCCTGACTTGTTTACTTTTATATATATATATATATATATATATATATATATATATATATATATATATATATATATATGTATATATATATACACATATATATATATAGTAAGTTATAAAATATATATGGCGATTAAGCTACACAGTTTAACTTAATCACCATATATAGTTTATAACTTACTAATTAGCTCTACCTACGTATTGAGCACTTTTGAAGTACCTATTTTAAATTTACGCATAAATCTATACTTTCGTATATTAATTTTATTTGAGTAAATTACGTAGTTATATATATATATATATATATATATATATATATATATATATATATATATATATATATATATACAGTTCCTTTGTTATTTATTTTTTCTAAAATCCGATTGCTGCATCGGAAAGGCCAGTTAAAAATACATAATATACTTTGTTATTTTCTTTAATTTAATCCCTTTTTTAGAATTTATTAGACAAAATTTAACTATTATTTTACCGTGCCAATAAATATGATCATCACTGTATATATATATATATATATATATATATATATATATATATATATATATATATAATCCTTGTTGATGTACATACAAATCAACTTAAAACTGTTCTATTGATCGCTGCTTGCAATAGCAAACTAACAGAAGATCTATCTATATAAAGCCAAGTACGTGCAAGAATGGATGACTGCTGCCATATCTGGGCAGGAGCTGCTAAAAACAGCCTATCCTGCCTTGACAGAGTACAAAATAGACTTCGTGGCTTAGTGGGGAATGCCCTTTTCTCTATCTGCAACCTCTCTCCCACAGAGAGAAGAGACGTTGCGAGTTTATCCTTGTTTTATCGTTATTTCCATGGCAGGTGCTCGTCTGAACTCCAATCTCTGGTCCCCCCTCGCTAATCTTTCACGAAAAACACCCGTCTAGCTGAATCCACTGTGAAAAATTGTCCCCACTCTTTATCTATGCCTAAATCAAAACGTGGATTCCATGAACAAAGCTTCTTTCTTAGAACTGCACGCCTGTGGAACTCTGTTCCGTCTGCCTGCTTCCCACGTGACTACAACTTGGATGTCTTCAAGTCCAACGTTAAAAAATTCCTAATGAACCGCCCCCTTAACTAAACACTTCATCAAATCTCCACACTAACGTAATGTACTTGCAGTAACTCTTATCCTTGAGCGGCTTCCGGGCCTTGATAAGTGGTGACCACTGTGTAAAAAAAAAGTAAATACAGTCGTAAATGTTCATATTCTTTGTTGATATTTAAGTGACAGATTAAAACTACTGACTTGGCATATTGTTAAATTTCTGACACCAAACAAAAATACTTTTGTCATAACCTGAAACCCGGAAATGTATCCAAAAGCAAAATTAAAGAAAAAAGTCCTACACAAACCTACACATTATCATGTGGAATCTCCTCCATCCTAAAAATCGCATATATGTAGATAAATAATTTCTTCAGATTTTTCCGCACTTAGTACTACGCAAATGCTAATCATCTTTTTTTTTTCATGCAGCACACTTTCAACAGTTATCATCTGTCGGAATCACTTTAGCTGCAGAAAATAGTGCTCATTATATTCCCACTGTCACCATTATTGTTCTCTCCGCTTTTCGTTAGGCTTCGTTGGACTTCTCGATCGACCGTTTTAAAGAAAGATCGATATCTCGAAAGACTGAGTTTAATGCGGTCGATAGATTTCTTGTTCGTTACAGCGAGCACGGAAATGATACAAAATAAAAATAAATAAATAAAATAGATTTACGTGAGGTGCGTTCATCTAAACTACGCGTTTAACAATGGAGATTATATATCACAATAAACTGTGACTGTAGAAAGAAAACGATAGTTTAAATGTAAACAAGTCAGCTGAAGGCCCTGTTGGTAGGGCATTAGAATACGCCGACTGCCCCCTGCAGAGGGTAAAAGTCCCTCAATGGGGGTCCTGGATATCACCTTAAACTATATCCAGTGGTGAGGCCCCAGCTTGTGGGCTTTGGGGAGTGTGGAGCCACCCTTTAATTACCATTGCTCATAGGTCAACTCTGACCCGGAGTGGTAGTACCTGTTAGGGTCCCAATTATGGGTTAAATAGAAACCGACGTGAAAACAACAAATATATTCTATTAAAAAAAATTTTCTTCAAAATCTTTGGATTCGGAATTAAATAATCCGAAAAGGGTTGATATGCCGTAAAACAAAAACAACCAACCAACCAACCAACCAACAAGTCAGCTGATGAAAAATGATATTTTTTTCACCGTGACCGACCGAGTGGATATGCTATTTAAACGTAGATGTGACACATAAAAGGGAATTTTATTTCAGACAAATGCGTCATATATAAAGGAAAATGATATTGAACAGTACGACGTCCTGCATGCATTACAAACATTTATTGTTTCAAATTAAAATAATAGATATAATGATAATAATAATAATTATTGTAATAGGACTACAAAATGTGATTTATAACTTAGAATAACAGATAAACGAAGATACACAAAACAGACCAACACCAGACAAAATTAGGTTGGTTGGTTGTTTTTGTTTTACGGCATATCAACCCTTTTCAGGTTATTTAATGCCAAATCCAGTGATTTTCAAGAACAAGTTTTTAACAGAATATATTTGTTTGTTTTTTGTTGTTTTTTTAAGTCAGTTCCTATTTAACAGATAGTTGGGACCCCAACAGGTACTACCACTCAGGGTCAGAGTGGACCTAGGAATAATCGGAATTAAGGGGTGGCTCCACACACCCCAGATACCGCAAGCTGGGGCCTCACCATCGCATATAGTTTAAGGTTATACTCAGGATCCCTGGCAATATTAGACAACATCAGATGAACAGAAAAAATAAAATAAAAACTTTAACACAAACTTTGCAGAAAAATAACATTCTATTTTTAACTTTAACATTACTAACAAAATAACATTCTAAGCGAAGCAAATTAATTTAAGCATGGCAGAATAAAAAATGACCACTTCAAACGTAAGCATAGAAAACCAAAGTAACGTTTGTAATAATACTTCATCATGAGTAATCCCATTTAAATCGAATCATGACAGACACGCGCAAATGATGTTTAAAATGATAAATAATATAGTAAATAACTTAGGAGTTAAAACTTATTGCGAATGAGACGATAACATTATCGACATTAAAAGAAATGAAATGATTGTTCAAACTAAAGTATAATCAGGCAACAGAAAAAATATATTTCATATATATATATATATATATATATATACATATATATATATATATATATATATATATATATATATATATATATATATATATATATATATAGTTATGTCTCGGAAGTAGAGTGAAAAGCACATCTTATTTTTCTTTTATTAATATTATTTTTTTCCTTCTACACATGTTTGTGAATTATTCCATGGATTTCTGCCTTTGGATTATTATGGACCATCTTCTTCCAATTACGGGATGTCTTTGGATTTTACTTGTACAAATGGAAATTCTTTTAACTTTCTTGAAGTTTTACATTTGGATTTTACCGTCACTGGATTTTTTTATCTTCCGCCAGACTATCAATTCATGTGTAATCACCTTTTTCTCTACCATGTTCCCTCTGCTTAATTTATTTTGTTTTCAAGTAAGATCTTTGACTTACTTGTTGTTTCATCAAATACTTCTGCATGCAAAATCCGATCCCGCATGTTGCTAATCCCTACCCTCTGATGAGAAGGTAAGTATTTCTTCGAAACTCCGCGCATTAAGGACTATTCATTTATCTAGTGTTTCCTTTTCAGGTAAAATATGTTTTTAACTCATTTCAAAGTGTTATTTAACATATGTTATTAACTGTTTGCTCATATATATATATATATATATATATATATATATATATATATATATATATATATAACCTGTAATGTTTAAGTCAGAAATAGCATACGTTTAGTATGTCATGCTTAAGCATTTCAGAAATAGCATTCGTTTAGTATGTCATGCTTAAGCATGACATACTAAACGAATGATATTTCTGATTTAAACATAAGAGGTCATTGAAATATATATATCCTTTAAATGTAGGCATAGCGAAGAAAATACAATTGCACTTCCAGCTTGAACAAGACGGGACTTCCAACTGACAGAGATTTTATTCACAATTCCTGCGTCAATTAAATAAAAAAAGTTATCCGATAATAGTGTATTGTCAGGCTTAAGCATGACAGACTGACAAACAAAACTAGTTACATAGATTAATGTACGTATCTATAGAAGAACATCGTTTCCCCCTTGAGTAAATAACCTCGCTTAATGAGTCGCTCGTCTTCATGAACGAATCGCGAATGGAAAGCGTTTCACTGAATACGGTTTGTTAAGCGCGTTTTTAGAATGAAGGACGTCGATGTTGCCGCCACGCGATGGAACAGTGCTTATTTTCAGAACTAAACCGACGACATAATACGAGGTTACACGCTAGAGCAGACACAACGCAATGGAAACCAACGTTCTGTGGATTAAGACGGTGTAGAATTGATCCGGTGGTGATGATGGTAGTGGAGGCAGGTGGACATTTTAATACAGCGACTAAGGAACAGAGAAATATGCGGAGGGAAAGGGGCCAGCCAGCGTGATATAAACGAATTTGGACAAAAAAGGTAGTTCGCTGTAGATGTATGGAGATAGATTAAAATAGCGGAAGGTAAACCATATTTAAAGAACAGCCGCAAAAACTCTACCGCTGAAATCGTTACAAATATTTATAATTCTTTTTAGCAATTCAACCATTTTTTGTACCCATAAACTTGTGTGTACTACTGGCATAGCATCCAAGTTTATATTATAAACCATTCAGTTTTTAAAAAAATCTTACCTAACTCAGAGAAAAAGAGCCAAATGTCATAAAACCAAAAATCATCAAATCAAATACTTGCACAGAAGTCCTTATTGATTACGGTGTAATGCTGTTCCTCTGAAGTTCTATGGGGTCAACTCTCCCAGCCTTTGCCTCTTCTCTTAGAGAAGGTTTTAATTTATTGCTAAACGCATGTGGCACCATTACCGAGGAACGCAGACGGGGAGGCCAAGCACGTTTTGCAGGCCAGAGTGCTCCTGTTCGAGGACGCTGACATCTGAACTCCACTTTCCGCCCCTGGTGTCTAAGTTCTTGCAGTGGGAAAGAAGTATAACCTTCTATCCGAACAGAAAGAACAAAACAAATTTGAGATGTGACAAAAAAAAAAGGGGTTGGCACAACGAAAAACATGTAAAACTATCAATTACTTTTATTTTTAAATAAGAGAATACGATACTTATACTGAATTCTACTAAAAATCATTCTAGTGACGGAAAGAAAAGGGTCGTCCAGCAATAAATAACCTGGACGCTGTTTAGTTATCTCTCAATGTCAGAACGTCGACACAATGCGATTAACAATAAATTAACCCCTTCTCAAAGAGAGAAAGCAAAGCCAGGGATTGGGGGACCTCCTAGAACAGCACAAAACTAAACTCTCACCGCAAAATCAACAAGAACCGGATCAGTGCAGGAATTGTTAAATCTCTGTTGATTTTTGGGGCCCGGGATAGAAATCACTTAATCATTTTAATACTACGTACAAAACTTGTGAAATCCTTTTAAGCGCGCTATTCTTGACACTCGACTGATTTGGTTTCTGGTAAAATTTTTCAGTTCACCAATCCTTTAGAATTGTTGCTGATAATCAGAGACCGTGGATGCTCTTTGATATTTGAAATCCTGAACAATGTCAATTAGTGCACCATCTTAGGCGAGCAAAGAGATAGATGTTTAGGGATGCTCATGCATGTATTTAGTTTTGTGCGCATTCAGGAATAATCTAACATTCTGTCATGCGTTTGACGAAACAGCTAAAAGAGTGAATTCTATAACAATCTTTCCAATTAAACGATTACAATGTTTATTACATGATCCAATTCACAATGCCTTGTTTACGAGCTGTTTTCCTGCAAACTAGGTCCCCTTTGCCAAGATTGTTCCCACTTGGAAATTTCCTTGTAAGTAATTAGTCACTTTTTGCTGGAATAAAATAAGGTTTGCGTCGTTTTTAGAAGATGCACCCTCTCAGAAATTACTTTAATCTTACTCAGAGATAGTTGGTTTCTTAGAAAATGCCGACTAATTTTGACGGTTATATTTTCGGTTATTTTCTCCCCAGCCAGAATGCGTTTTTTATAATTTTATAATTTTTATAATTTTTCTCATCTTTCGATCTTATATAAAATATTTCTGCTAAACGAACCAGGTTAACGCCATCCATACTTTTCTGTTAAATTTAAGTGTAAGTGACAAATTTATGTGACTTGAAGGTGTATCGAATTCAACTTCAATCGTCACCAACGCTCGCAATAGTAACACAATAACCTCGTGACTGTAAACGGCATTGCACCTTCCTCTCACTCAAGCTTGCTTTTTTTATGCAGTTTTTCACCCTGACACATTTGCATGTGTGCCCTCTGTTTTCTCGCGATCTCGCGATCTCGCGAGACCACCGTTTATAAAACACCAAGATCCATCTTTTTTTGTCTTTTCCCATCCAACATTTCCCTGCGGAAAGTCCACCCCTCCTCCGTCACGCCACCGCTCGCACGCACATCCACACAATGCACAAATACGCGGACGCTTGCTACTCCCATGAGTATTACAAAAGGTTCTATCCTCAGCATAGGAAATGCTTAGAATAAAGTCAATAATTATTTAGAATCCCTAGGCGAGAAGTAAACTAGCTATGCGCCTAGGCTGAATAAAAAATTCCGTTCAAAATTCAGTGCAGTTTACAGAGTCCGACAAGACACAGCCAAACAAGGCCGGAGTACATATACATAAACCTGTGATAAATAAAATCTAAGCTAATAACACGTTTCTGGATGATCCAAATAATGCAGGCTTACTAATGTTCTATGAATGCGGGTTTAACCGGCTTTCTCCGAAGGAGGAAGTTCACTGGGAATATGGCACTCACAAGCGGTTCCCAGTCGCATGTACATCCCGTTAGGGGAGATGACGACGTTACGATTTTGTAATTCTAGCAAGGAGGCGTCGACGTCTTCCTACATATAGCGTCTGGAATTCAAAAATTTGTTACACATTTTAGTAATGTACAGGCTTAATGTTGCTTAACTTCGGTGATTGACGGTAACCGGTGCGTTAACATGATATCGTCGTATTTAAACCTGATTCTCTAAATGTTTACATATAAACCGAAAACAATGCTTATTTTGTTCTGGGAAAAGTACAAGTAAAATGACCGATATGTCGTCAAATAGACGAACTAAACGAAATATGTTCTATTATTATAATTATTTATCATAATTATTTATCATAATTATTTATCATAATTACTATGAACAACAGTTTACTCAGTGTTATGCATCCAAAGTTTCGATCGCTCGATCAATATAAGATCCGACCTGCTTCACATGTATCTGGCCGAAGACGTGTGAATAGAATACTTTATATAATTTAGTCATAACTGGCATTATTCTTGAGGTTGAAAGTGCATTACGGACGATACTAAATAAAAGTGCGAATTGCTTGAAACTTTTGACGGCTTACGGATACGCTTGAAGAAAGTCGGAAGTTACATCGTCTGGAAAGTTTTGAAAACAACACTCAAGATAAGAATAGTTATTCAATTAATAAGAATTCAATAATTAGATGAGTAATTGGAATTTTTTATTCATTTATTTATTTATTACGGACTATTATCCTCTTCTTTAAGTTTAAGTTTATTCACGACGTTTCGGACAACTATTCCTCTGGTAACCACCTGATGAAGGCCAGAGGAATAGTTGGTCGAAACGTCGTGAAAGAACAACTTAAAAATGAGGATAATAGTCCGTAATAAATAGATGAATACTACTACTACTACTACTACTACTACTACTAATAATAATAATAATAATAATAATAACAACACATGATCGGAGTATATACGCTAATACCTTGTATCCCCATTGCGCAGAATGCTAAAATACAGTTGCGAATTTCGTAAAACACATGGTCATAGCTGAAAAAAAAACGGAGCATACTAAAATACATTTATAATTTACTTGAAACATATGGTCATTACTGAAAAAAATAACAGATCATTTTACAGCAATGGATAAAAAAAGTATTCTGTTTGAAACTCCGTGCAAAGTATCGCGTTCTAGGGTATACGTCTTCCCTCTCTGTAACAGGTACGAGGGGAAAACATGACCACATATCTAAGAAAATTGCAAATATACTCGAGGATGTCGTCCAATCTGTAGTTAAATAGGGACAAAATGGATGGTCACATTCATTGCTGCCAATACTAAGCTTGTTTTCCTTCAATAATTATAAGAAAAATCCTCAGCCCCAAATAATTATGACAAAAGACACTTTACCTAAAAGTACTTCTTTCAAACTTCTAGTCTTAAAGTTAACAGGAAACATGGGCTGGAACAGATAAATTGAAAACAATGCCAAGGCTGCTGCGAAGAAGGTGGGCTCTCTCTACCGTACTAAGAAGCTACATACATCTGAAAGTATCCTGCATCTCTACAAGGCCGCCATTCGCCCATGTATGGAGTATTGTTGTCACATTTGAGCTGTTGTATCTGCTACTAGTCTTTCGCTCAAGATAGGGTTCCAAAGAGAGTCGCCAATCTGAAAGGTCCTAAACTGTCATCAAAGCTTCAACCTCTGTCCCATCCACAACATTTTGCATCCCTCTGTCTGTTCTACAAGTATTTAAATGGTGAATGCTTCGACGAACTACAAGCCCTTGTACCCCTTCGACGTAAACAGCCCCGACAAATCCGTCAAGCAGCAAAATCCCACCCCTACACAGTAGAGATCCCTAGATGTAAGAAAGCCTTTTACTTTAATAGTTTCTTCTCCAGAACTGCTAGACTTTGAGATTCCCTCCCGGCTTCCTGCTTTGCCAACTGTACTGACATGCAGAAGTTTAAGTGTGATGTGAACGGACATATTGCTGCTCAACTCCCTACATAGTATTCCTGCAACTTATTCCCCCGGTATTTGCACTATATATCAAAGTGGCACTGTGCCTTGTTTGGGGTGTAAAATAGAATTTACAAACAAAAGAAGTCGGAAGTTACATCACCGCAACGATGTGAGAATAAGAGTTTGAATAACCTAAATAATTCGATTTATATCACATCATCATTAAATTTAGAAATATTATGTGGTTTACTCCAGCTAAATACAATCAAAAGAGTCAATAACAGACGAACAAATTGCAATAAAACCGCGAAATGTGCTTGTTTTGCGGGAACAGCAACAACTCACGCTCTGATGTCAAAACAAATAAATCCTCGAGGCAGAAAACATGTTGTTTTCAATGAATGATATTTTCTTAAGAAATTAGTTGCATGTTAACAACGTGAATCGCATAATAACGGCGTCAAAATGTAATAATAATTCCATGAACACGTGGCTGGTTATGAATGTAAACAAGAAAGTTTGAAATTTAAAAAAAAAGCGTGAATTGACGACTTGCAGCTGCGTGGCGAAAAGTAAACTTTCAGTAAATAATTAATAACTTGTTGCGGTTCGAAGCCGTTTAATAATTAGCACAATGAACCTTCAAGGCAAACACGTGCTGGTCATTCAATTCCCATTTTACGTTTCACAGCAGACAGACGAGTTTTATCTGGGAATATATACTACAGAGTATGTATAAATATACACGCACACATACACATATGTATACTAGCAGGGAGACCTGACATTGCCCGGGATTGAATGATGATCAGTGAATATGACACATTCATGTTATTGCCATCGAAATCCGTAAACTCGCCCAGGAGGAAGCTTAACATGACTCCATGCAGACACTTAGTTCCAAATATAACCTTCTCTATATTGCACTAATAATAAAACCTACTGTTTCTTTTCTAAAACTATTTTATATAAACTTCTTTCAAGTTAACGGCAAAAAAAGAAATTCACGTGCGGGGTGTGAACCTACAGACAACGTCATGCAAAATAATATATTTTTTTTGAAACCGTAAATTTTCAAGTCTTATCTAATTCGTTCCAGTTAATGAAAAAAAATTAAGAAATTTATATGCGGTGTTTCAACCTAAAGACAGAAATTGTTTAGAGGTGTGTTCATAAAATGGTATAAATTTAACGGCTTTTAAAATAATTTATAACTTTACATTACAACATGTATGTAAACATACATATGTAATTATATATATATATATATATATATATATATATATATATATATATATATATATATACACCAAAATGCATTCAACTATCACTATCAAGAAATCATCCATATGGACTTCCAAAAAGTTTTTGTGACGGACATCATGTGTTTTCTAGCCGCACGGAAATTCATATATAGTCATCCAAATACAATACTGTTTCGTTGTATCATATATATATATATATATATATATATATATATATATATATATATATATATAAGGTTGGTTGTGAGTTTTGTTCTTGCTAATGAGTCGAAGATGGCCGCATTCTCCGATCGGCAGTAATAGTGTCACCCTGCACTGATGATTCCCGAAAAGATTAAACATTAGTATCTGTAGGTATTTAAAAATATTTTTTTAATAAGTATATATATATATATATATATATATATATATATATATATATATATATATATATATATATATATATGTATTTTTGTAATAGAAAGGGGAGATATTGTGTGGACAGTAGATACACTTAGCGGAGGAAAGTAAGCAACAGCGATACAGATAATGATAGAAAAAAAAATAATGAAAATATCTCAAAATGTTAGCATAATGATGGAACACCGTTTTCAACCTGTAATAACAAAAAAAAAACAGTTTGCAACAAACATGGCGTCTTATTCACTAAAAATGCAAAATCTGTTTATCTGCCCGCAACTGTTTTCTTTCATTTTCTTATGATAATCTCTTCTTCTTCTTCTTCTTCTTCTCCTTCTTCTTCTTCTTCTTCCCCTTCTTCTTCTTCTTCTTCTTATTATTATTATTATTATAATTATCATCATTATTATTATTATTATTATTATCATTATTATTATTATCATTATTATTATTTTTATTATTATTATTATCATTATTATTATTATTATTATCATTATTATTATTATTATTATTATTATTATTATTATTATTATTATTACTTCTTTTTAGTGGTCTTCATCTTTCAGGTATCAACATCCTTAAAAAAACAAAACATTATTCGTTTCGTTCGTATCAATCAATACACTCTTTGTTGTTAAACACTATCTACCCCTCGGAAACAAATTCCCAGGATAACTTACATAGAGATTTATCGATATGTCGATCGCCATATTATTTTCTTTGTCTTCCGTTTTGTCTACCGATGATCCTACATGAAAGCAAACTGATAAAATTGGCGGTAAAATGAAGCAGACGTACCCTTTCGTATTCAATGTTTCTAACGTTCTCTTTCTATTGATCGACGTTTATTCACTGTATCGCTTTATTCACTTAATTCCCAAAAGTATCGTGTAGAAACGATGCGTTATGACGTTGAGAACATGCACCCTCTTAAGCATAAACGCAATATATATGTTTAGTTTAACTGCTTTTTATCGAAATAGTTCGAGACAATACATGAAGCCATTTGATGTAAGAAGCGTACAAGAACGAAATATGATTATTACAAAGACGTAAAAACTCATATTGACTACAGCACAGCACTCCAAATTGTAGAGCCACGGTAATCTCATGAAGACAAATAAAAACGGTAGTTTTGCCGTTGCTTTCCCTCTTGATTCGGGGATGTACCCCCCTCCATGGATTAAAAGCGCCCCCAGGTATTAACTAGAAAATTTGAATGACGACTCAGCGCGGTACAAACAGCGCATAGCCTTCACAAATGGTCCCCAAATTGATGCTGGCCAGGTTCATTGTTGCTTAACTTCGGTGATCTGCCTAGGACCGATGTATCAACGTGATTGTGCCATATACAGGAGTAAGGAACTGTATTAGTATTAGATGTGAAAACCGTGGACTAGTCTAGACCATGAGACTACCTAGTCATACGAGCTGAAACAATGGAAGCAGGGCATAGATTAAACAATCATAAAAAAAGCCCGTGTCATAATAGTATTTAATAGAAAAAACTGGAACTAGCAACATCACGTCTGCGAGAGAGAAACTGTACTGAAAAACGATGGAGTTGGGCAATAAAATTACAGATATATTTCTTCACTTTACGAAATACCTTCAACTGGAACAGCGATTCACCAACTTAAATATAACAACACTATTCCTTACGTCGTCTGACAAAAAAATTGTAGAGTTGAAAAATAACCTAAAGGGCGATGAAGTGCTTAGCGCGTTGTTTGATTGCACTTATGCAGTTTAACCAAGACATTAAAAAAAATTAAAATATCGAAAAAACATTTATATTGTTCGTATCCGTTTTGGACTACTGAAAAAAAATCACTTCATTTGATCGAGTAGTTTTATTTTTAAGACGGAAAAACGCGTTTTATGACAGCGCGTTGAAGATATACATCTTGGAATTTTTGGAACACGCTACGGAGAGATAACTCAATGTAAAGCGCCGGCACTCCCTCCCCATCTTTAATACTAGCTTTTCCTTCTAAAAATCGAACCTTTTGCTCGGTATCATAACGAATTGTTTTTTCACAGTAAAAAAAAAAAAAAACTACTTGATGAAATTAAAGGATTTTTTTTCGGAGAACTTCCTTCCATAACGGATACTTACAATTTAAACTTGTTTCGATAGTTTCATTTTGTAATGTCTTCATAAAACTTTACAAGAACCGTTTGATTTTTGTGTTGTTAAACAATCACCACTTATCAATGCTAAAAATTACTTGATGATAACTTTTAGTTAATTTAACGTGTAAGTGGTTAGATAATACAAGACATATGATGTCGACTGGTTTAAAATGGGCTAACTGAGTAGACAAGAGGGAGGAATGCAGAGAATGAAGTGCCAATAATAGCAGAGAGAGTATTAAAATGTTGTATTGTCGGGGGTATATATTATGTCAACGTTGGCAGAGGTTTATAACAAGCTGATATGTGTGTGTCCTCTAGTGGTTAAATTATATGAAAGTGTGTATATGTTTTTGTATAAGTGTTATAGTCATCTATATTACGTATGTATATACGTGTGGTCAGCTATGATCGTCTAGCGTTTTGATTGTCTAATCCAGAGTACGTTGGTTGCTTATGTACCTTTAACTACAGTTAATGGCAAGACCAGAATGTACACAATAACATTTACGATGCAAAAGATGGATAGCACTAATTTAGGATTATAACATCTGGCAAAGCGGAAAAATATCAGGTTTATTTTGGTTTTGATCTGACGGAAGGCTCCAATGAAAAGTCTTCCCAAGAAATGACAGAGCCTCGGGTTTAATTTACACCAACTTTTTATTCCATAGTATTTTGCCCATGTTAGTAAGTTGCAACGCTGATTCTAGCTATCGCCATTTTTGACCATCTCTACCATTTGCCATCATGATCTGAAGACCGGCTCTGTCCCTCTCCTGACTCCAATGGATTCAACTATCCGTTACTAAGATAATCACCTAGTATTTTTACATTCCAAGTTCTCAACTTTATTGTTATAACATGTGTAAGTTACAATTCTAAATTAATGTAAATAAGTATAAGTATTTTGATTATCCGAACAACTCGCTTAGCTGACATTTTAGCTTGAATAATAATAATAATAATAATAATAATAATAATAATAACAATAATAATAATAATAAAGAGCGCGACCAATTAACCAAGTAGAGCCAAGGAAAAAGGAAAGAACGATGAACTTACCAAACTTCAAACACATACGTTCGAAGAGAACTGGGACCTTGAAGAGGCTTATTGCCACTCAAATCCCAGCAAAGTCCAAACGTTTCTGCCAACGAGAAATAAATGGCAAGCAGCTGTTGCTCTAATGCAAATTTATTTCCAAATGTTATCGAAAGAGCTGGAGAGTACTGGAAACCTGGGGATACTTGTTGTCACTCAGTTTCCTGGGAACACCACAGGCTGTTTCAGGGAAATATCCCTTTAGACCTGTAGGAAAGCTCCTTGAGAGCCAATATTATTATTATTATTATTATTAATAATAATAATAATAATAATAATAATAATAATAATAACAATAATAATAATAATAATAATAATAATAATAATAATAATAATAATAATAATAATAATAATAATAATAATAATAATTCTGGACACCATCAAAGCAATTGAAATAAAAGAGAGAATTAAAAAGGAATACTCCAGGAGCAAAAGAAAACTCTTGGAAACGAAAGTATATAACAAAAACTTAATAAAAGGTATAAATACATGGGATGTACCACTAGTAAGATACTCTGATCCGTTTATGGGGTGGACAAAAGAAGAACTGAGACAGCTCTACCAGATGACCAGGAAACTCATGACCATGCATAATGCACTACACTCAAAGGACGATATTGACAGGCTCTACGTGAAACAGAAAGGCGCCGGGAGAGGTCTGCATAGAAGACTGTGTGAATGACACAAAAAAGATCTTGAAAAATGCATAATGCAAAATGATAATTATGGCAACGAGAGACACTGGAAAAAAACAACAAAACAGAAAACAGATAGAGAAATGGCAAAAATATATTTGCATATATCAAATAAAATATAATATACATATATCAAATTCCAGTCATTCAATGAATTAAAAAATTCATGACATGAAATGGTCAAATTTCAAAGCAAAAGATTTTTATTATTCTATGTAAGACAAAGAATACATTTGAAATCTTATAACTCCTTATCCTATAGGATTTCTATGTCTACCATCTCTTCAGAGGAGAAAATATTAGCAAATATAATTATAATGGTTTACACTTTATTTGCTAAAGTCAGTGAGACATGGAAAATTAAAAGTACAAGTTATTTTAAGTATTTGAATACCATAGAATAGTATTTAAATATCATCAAATAAGGGAAGTCAATATAAAGTTTCCATACCGATTGATTTGTAAGATAACTATGTGATTTGGAATATTTGGTCAGGGTTTACTTCTAATGAAAAAGTATCCTCATGGCAGGCTGTTCTGAGAAACCCCTGTACAGAGAAACCTTAGACACTCGAGGACAGTGTCTAGTAGGCATTCACGTTCTCCCCAATAGGCATTGCGTGCGTGAGTGCTAAACCAAACCTTCGTAGCCTAGTCTTGTGATACTCGCCTTCATTGGCGAAATGAAGTAAATAAGTATAATAGATGGCTAAGAATTTACACTTTGTGCGAAAGAAGTACAAGAAAGAACACGAAGACATAATAATATTCGATAGCATATTGGATAACTCGAAAACATCACATTCGATAATATTCGATAACTCAGGCAATGTATTAAGTTGTCCTTTTTTTTCTACGTGTAACTGAGCTCGAGCAAGGCCCCTTACAGGGAGCTGCTGTTGGAGAGTCATCAACTCTTTTTACACAATGTGTTCTATACACCCGCAACTTAAGACTGAAAGAATACCACTATATTCATTTAACTTTTGATTTCCCTTTCACCCCACAGGCATTAAGGTCTATTTGTACAGTGTCAAGTAACGCTCTCCGGAAGTATGTTTACTTTAGCTTGTAGCGGAATAAACCCTTCTTACTGTGCGATATGTCTGTTTATATAAACACGGATTAAAACCACGTACATGTGTGTACGTACAATAACAGATATAGAAAATGGCGGCATTTCTTGAATGATTCGTTAAGTCAGAATATCGATCTACTCTCACGGATTGATTAAATAATGTTTATCTTTGAAATGAGAACCCTTCCTGTGGATCGGCTTAGCTGTTTTATTACAGGTGCAAGACACTTCACAGGTCGAGACGCGTTAGGATTAATAATCTGTCAACGACATGTATATCGCTAAACGATTGCTCGTAAACTTTGTCAGCTTATGTAGATTCAACGAAGTAAATAAATATTCCGAATGAACGGATTTGCTATGATGCTGATATGTTAGGATGTTACGTGCTGGTGTAATCTGTTATTGACGTCGATATGTTTTTTTGCATTATGTCCCTCTTAATGTTTAGTATTAAGTAAATGTAAAATTCAATTAGAAATTAACAATATTAAATTAATTACGTGTGAAAAAAAATATGTATCATGAGAAGTCACCAGTGCTACGTAGCGAGTAGGAGGGGAGAATTAATTATTTTAAGTGGTACTTTATAGAATCATTAACATATAGACATTTTATATGACTTCATATCTTGAAAAATAATTAACGGATGCGCGATATTATAAATAAAACATTAAAGTGAGACAATAAAAGGGTGAAAAATAAAATTTGTAATTATTAGGTAAAACTTCCTTGAACCTTAACAGCACGAGAGGAAATACGTGTAGAGGAAGGTGCTTCATAAGCGAAAGTCATCAGGGATACGTAGAGAGTACGGTTCAGAAGTATTTTTCTTTGACATATAAGCTGAAAATAATTGGTTGAACTTTTCGAAGCTATGTATTCATTTTACCCCTATCCGAGGCGGAAGAAAGCGCTGGGGAAATGTTTAATCATCCTACTATTATGTTAATATGAACCATTGAATAGTTGTTGGCGTTTTTCGTATTTTTTGTCTTTGCTAACTCTGTCTGATACATCACAGCCGAGACTTCAGAAAGAATACAAGCATGTTCTGTCAATTCAGTGGACAACAGAAAAACCGTGAAGTTACAAAAAAAAACATCCTACATTATTATACACGTGTTGTATGAAGAAATATTGGTTAATTCTTAGAAAAGCGATATTAGTGAGTTTTCCCAAAATATAACGCTACTAGTCATGCACAGTGCGTATGCCTGTTATTGGTCTAATTTCATGAGTCCTGTTTTCACATGTATTAGGTTTAGGGATACGATGAAGCAAGCGAAGGACTACGAATTAAGTATAAAAATAACCGCGAAACAATGAAGAGCTGCCTGCGTGAGTCTATATGGAAACGTATATAGAAAATTAACAGTATTTTTATGCGAATGAAAAAGAATAATAATAAAAATAACTTTGGCAATTGGAAACACTTCCTTTGCTTCAAGGAAGCTTTCACGTCAGTACATTCGTTAGTTCTACACACTTGCAAGTGAACAATCAATTAAAGTTCTAAATTGGCCAAATAATGCATAGATTTTGTTGACAATCTTACGTTTGCACGAACGTCGGATTCTAAACATGCCATGATTATCACTACATAAAATTGGGCTGCAGAGAAAGATCACTCTTTAGATAACTGGAATCTGATATGTCCAAGCAAAACTATTTTGAATTTAATATATGTATTTTGACGGTTATTCATGAGAAAATAAGACATACATTTCGTAGTTTTATGGAAAGGTATATATATATATATATATATATATATATATATATATATATATATATATATATATATATATATATATATATGTATATATATATATACATATATATATATATACATATATATATATGTATATTTTGGCAGCAAGTCAATTATTCATAATTCATTATTGATTGCACACGTATGAGTTCTTCTTTTACCGATTTTGCTGGAAAACTTTTCAATTCGCTGAGCGGTATTTTTTATTTCGGCTGGAATGTTGTATATGTTATATGTTGTATCTTTCCTCGGCGATTGATCTACAGATAGTAGTTTTGCCAATAATTTAAAATTGATTGATATTTACCATTTTATCATTGTCGCAATGAAAATTTTTAATGTTCAACAAACACGAACACACAATACAATAGTTGTTTATTAGTGTTGAAAATAGGCACAAATATTTCCAATTCGTATATTTATTCCGATGTCCCGAAAATTACAGATTTCTGAAGGGTTTATATATATATATATATATATATATATATATATATATATATATATATATATATATATATTCTAGCACACATTCTTCCTTGGATACCTTGTAACACACCACTCGCTTTGGATATAAACAACCCTTTATAATAGTGGAACCATCCCTAAAATTAAATGTAGGGAGGATATTAATATCCTACCAATAGCTGGAGGGAGCATCAATAATTTCATGGTTTTCTGAATGTTCTTTGTAGAAAATGGTGTAATAAACTTGGCAAAACCTGGACTGGTTACACTTAGGTCACATTGTGTGCCTATAATTATTACACTATGTCAATCTCATATGAATACAGGAAATCTATTTCTCTTGCAAACGTTTTTCAAATCATAACACTGGATAATCCATTTTATACGTTTTCATGGCGATACCTCCACCGGGAATACTGCTGCATTGCATAAATATTTTCTTCATTATACATAAGTTAAAAAAAATAACAATGGTAAAGTGTTCTTCGACATTATCATTTTGTCAAAATAATAGCAGAATGACTATAGTATCTTCTATAAACATTAAAGGCATTTTTTCATCAAACATTTGTTAATGTATCTCTTTCATACGAGCAAATTACAGTTCCAAAACTCCATACCTTTCCGTTCATAAGTTTCGACAGAATTTTATCTGCCTTTGGAATTTTAGGGTTTCAGTAAAGGAACGTTTCTTGGTGATTTTTAACGAAACCCTGTACTATATGAAACTTTGCAAATAGTATGTTCTCTTTATTTAATTTTAACGCACTTAATAACAATGTACATTTCTGCTGATCCATCTTGAAGTAATTTTATTTATTTTTTTGATGTCTCGTTCAAACGACTGTAATACTGTCGCCATCTCCTTATATTTTCTGAAATTACTGCCAACGTTAGATTCTGATAATACTACCACGTTTGATTCATTTCTTTACTTAGTTTTTTTTCGTTAAACTTGTTCTCCATTGTGACATTTAATAGATCTCGCATATCTGCGGGTGACTCTTTAGTCTTTGCTAGGTTTACTGGTCTGATCCCAGAATGCATCTATCTTGTAAACAATAGTTCGCTTTTCTTATTAATTAGAGATAACATTCCTATCCCATCGAAAATTTAAATATTTAATGTCTTTTAAAAGAAACTAAAATTCGATTGAAAATTTGAAAGAAAAAAGTGCGATGTATAAAATACTCTTGCATGGGGCATTTTGAAATTCGAGGGAAAATTGGTTCGACCATAAGTTTTTAATGTTCCTTTCACATACAACTTTACACGATTTACTTACCAAATTCCAGTTGAAATGTTATAACTAAAGTTATAAGAAGAAAAAATGCATGTATCAAATCTTACGGGTGTCACTTTATAAAATATTATAATTATAAAAAAAACAAACATATTTTTGTACGTACAGGCACCAGTGTTTTATGCGTTCGCACTCATCAGTACAGAACGTGACTATTGCTACTGGTTATTCGTATTATTCTGGTTCTCTGAATAACTGTTCTCGTCTTGAATGTCATTTTCATAAGGTTTCGGTCAGTGTAACCTCCGACCTTCTTCAGGTGTACTTTTTGAGAAGTAAGGGATATCTTCGTCGATCTCAGGAATCTGAACGGAATTTCTAACGGAACCCTTTATTTATTTTACGGGATTAAAATACTCTCGGTCTGTTAACCGTGTCCGTAAATACCTGTGAAATCAGTGCTTAGAGTACTTGGAAAAATCAATTGTAAAAGTGATATTCTTTTGAAGGTTGCAGGTTCAATTCCAGTGTGGGCCACGGAAAAATACATTTGTGAATTACTTAGGACGTCTACCCTGTGACCGCAGACCGAACGACAGCATGCTAGTCTAGTAAACTAAATAAAGAGTTCCGTTCGAAATTCGCTCAGATTCCCCAGTTCGACAGAAAAATTCCCAAGTTCAGCAAAAAACATTCTTAAGTTCGATAGAAACATTCCCAAGTTCAGCAAAAAACATTCTCAAGTTCAGCAAAAACCATTCCCAAGTTTAACAAAAAACATTCTCATGTTTAACAAAAAATATTCTCAAGTTCAGCAAAAAACATTCTCAAGTTTAACAAAAAACATTGCCAGTTCAGTAAAAAAAACATTTTAAGCTTAGCAAAAAACATTCCCAAGTTAAGCAAAAAACATTGTCAAGTTCAGCAAAAAACATTCCCAAGTTCAGAAAAAAAACATTCTCCAGTTCAGCAAAAAACATTCCCAAGTTTAAAAAAAAATTCCCAAGTTCGACAGAAACATTCCCAGTTCAGTAAAAAAAAAAGAACATTTTCAAGTTTTACAATAAACTTTCCCAAGTTCAGCAAAAAAAAAGTTCTCAAGTTCAACCAAAAACATTCTCAAGGTCAGCAAAACACATTCTCAGGTTCAACAGAAAACATTCTCAAGTTCAGCAAAAAACATCCTCAAGTTCATCAAAAAACATTCCCAACTTCAACACAAAAATTCTCAAGTTCAGCAAAAAACATTCCCAAGTTCAGCAAAAAACATTCTCAAGTTCGACAAGATACACCTGAAGAATTTTTTATGTCGATTGAAACATTGTGAAAATGATACTAAAGATGAGAATTCAAATGATGTGAGTGTTCAGCATCAAATATTTTCACCAATGATTATTTACAGATTAGGGTTTAGTGATTAAATTTCCTACCTGTTATTGAAAACATGCATCGTCTCATGCACAAAAGTGTCAATAAAAATATCTGATAATTTTCCTACACTTACTCCGAGTTGTTAAAAATGAAATTGAACTCACAACAAGACCAGATTCGTTCCAAAATTAAATCCGTGTTTAACTCAAAAAGTTGAAGAACTACGAAAACGGGAATGCTAATAAAAATGAGCGACGTTTTATGCCCCATAATTCAGTTTTCCTCATAGTAACCAGCATTTTCAACACATTTTCCCACAAATTCACTGATTCATCTCGGATTTGACACCCGTGCATGGCGTGGATTGGTTTCCCAGAGTCCTAGATCGTCAATATCTGCGACAGACATATGAAACTTTCAGGTTGTGCATAAAATCTGTCACCATAACAATGCAATTTTCGATTCTCTCTGATCTGTTCGTGTGAAATTAAAAATATAAAAGACATTACTTCTTGACCACAATATATATTCAGTCTGGACAGGTCGTTGAACAATGTTCATAACATTATTTTAGATGAGTGCGCTTGCAAGAACATAAATAGAAAATACTCATCCGATTATCCTGGTTGCTGCATGCTCCTAAGGTTTAATATTCAAAATCCTTAAATGGAATTGTATCTGAGAGTTGACTTGAAAAAAAAACACGCCTGAAATTTGAGGAGTATTTAAGAATTAGTGCATTTTATAATTTTATTTCTTTATTAAAACAGCACGGAAATCAAGTATGAAAAACAATGTTTTTTAGTTATTTGTATTCATCGGACTACTGCTCTCACCTTGAGAATGATTTTCACAACGTTTCTGTCGAGATAACCTCCGACCTTCTTGGGGTGTATCTTGCCGAACTCTAAATTATAAACAATAGATAATATATGCAAGTAATAATTATTAACACACACACACACACGCACACACATATATATATATATATATATATATATATATATATATATATATATATATACATATATTAATATATAGCAATAATTAGTAATAAATAGTGATATTTACAACAAGAAATATAATAGGTGTAAGGCTCCTAAAAGTTGTACTAGAATTGTCCGCAAGGACGCGTGACGCAACGATTAGAATACATGGAAAAATTAATTTTAAAAGTGATATCCTCCTGAAGGTTGATGTTTCAATCCTCAGTTTGGGCAAATAAAATTGCGAATTACTTAGGACATATAGCTAGTCATAACTGACGGAACAAGAGCACGTTACTCGCGTGTAGTAAAGAAAGGGTTATGTTCGAAATTCAGTCCAAATTCCGGAATTTGACATTCAACATTCCCGAGATAGACCTGAGGAAGGTCGGATATTACTTCGACCGAAACGATGTGAAAATCAAACTCAAGATAAGAACTGTAGTCCGATGAATCCAAATGATACGAATAACGAATCCTAATCTAAAGTTATCTATCAAACAATCGTTCATAAAACCACATTACTAATCGCATGACGGCAGGTAGATTTTTGCTTGTCTATGATATAAATCTCAAATGTATGTATGTGTGTTTGTATGTCTGCTTCTAACTTTCGACAGAGGCGACGGGTTTTTACGAGATCGATATCGTTTTGAAGCTCGAAACTTCGAACGACAAATATCGGAAAATTGACTAAAAACATTAGCTTTTTGTCTTCAACTGGGCATTTTCTTCAGGGAGGGTCGCTTATTTCGACAATATTTTCGAAAGCCATCCCCCTTTTTTCGATTGACTTGTCTTAATTTAAATATTTGTCACTTCCGCTTTGTGCAATAGGCGCAATAGCAAAGACGTCACGTGTTTTTTACGTTCTTTTCCTCCTTCGCGATACGGATTCTAGTCTACCTGTCTACTACCACCGAGCAAGGTCGGGAACCCAGGCTCGTAAAATATAAAAGAACATTTTCAGTGAAAAAAAAAAAAAAAGAACTTGACTCGTACATTTAATGCACGCAAAGCATTTCGCGGTAAATTCACACGTTTGCCTTTTTATGTAACTCATCAACGCAATTGAATAATTGAAGGGCGATTTAATGTGATATAATCGATAGGCCTTTGATTTGACGACGTACTAAACGTGGCCCTCGAAAGGGTTATTAATCTATTGATGTTTATCGTCCCTTTTCAATGGGCGACACACCGGCAAATAAAGAGAACTTGCTTTGATACGGCAATTAGATTTTGGGTAATCGATCGATATTGACAAATGATCGAGTATTTTGTAAACGGTATCCACGTTTGAAAGTTTGGCTGCAATTAATTGTTGCATAACAGGATCAATCGCTAGTGAAGTTATAATCATTCTAAATAGTTTGCCAAATATGATAGACCGAATAACAATAACAGTATTTGTTATTACATGTTAACAATGGTTGCTATGGATATTGTGAGCAAATTAAGAAATGTATACTTACTTCCTACTCTCTCACTCTTATTTCTCTCACCTCCTCTCACTTTCTCTGTCTTTCTCTTTGTCTACCTTTTTTTCTATCTTTTTTTACTCTTAACTTGTGTTTCATCGTATGAATCGTGTGACCGGCAGTACAAGCATTATCCACGCTGATAGTTTCCAGAAAAGGATGAAATATTTAGATAAGAATTAAAATAAGTGTAATACATTATCATACCCATAAGGAGACATACACAGAGAAACACATGGGCGCACACATGCATACATACATACATATATACACACATATACACACATATACTATATATAAGAGTAAATACTTAATAAAACCTGTAAATAAAACACTTAGAAAAAAAGTTAAAAACATATTTAATCTGGAAATTAAAAACTTAATAAGTGGATAGTCCTTAATCGACAGAGTTTCGAAGAAATACTTTCCTTCTCATCAGAGGGTATGATTTTGCTTCCAAAAAGTATTTGATGAAACTGCAAGTAATTTAAAGATCTTACTTGATAGCAAAAAGTGAAGCAGAGGGTGAAGAAAAAGGTTAGTTTACGTGAATGGATTTTTATTTTATTTTATTATATATATATATATATATATATATATATATATATATATATATATATATATATATATATATATATATAGATGTAGTTTATTTGTTTTTTGACGGTGATACTTTTTTTTTTTAATGAATTCAATTATTTATACGAAAGTGTATGTTTATCTTAATGCGAGCTGGGAATAATTTTCTCTTTGGCCAAGTTAATACCCCCAAATGAGGAATGGCATATGTATTGTTTTAAATTATAATTATGCACTGGGCGATGAAACACATGTCAGTAGATAATTAGGTAAACATGTACCTAGGAGAAGGTTACTCTGATGTAGAAATCTTCGTTATACTGTGGGCTTTGTCTTGTAGCAGTCATCTGAACCGACAAAGATTAGCAGTAATAATAAAAAGTGCAGTTGGTTCTACACCAAAACCTTCACCACTATAAACAACTCATCTGTGTAGATTTCCGAAAAAACTTATTTGTTGTGGCGTAAACTCATACGTCGATATCGACGGGAGAGTTCATCACACACACACACACACACACACACACACACACACACACACACACGCACACACACACACACATATATATATATATAAATATATACATATATATATATGTATATATATATATATATAATACTCTATCTATATTAGTCCTCGCGCGAAAGAGCAGGACATAAAATGTTTTAAATAATTATAATAATAGAATAACAATAACAAAGACTTTCGCTGCCGAGGACTACTATTGAGCGTAACCAGTTATAACAGTCCTTTTGAAATTTTCATCACAATTTTTCTCGTTATCTACTGAATATTTTAATGAAACCTATATGAAATATGTTCCTTATTAAATTGTAAATATTTTCTATTCTGAAAGGCTTTAAAAATAAAGGTACAAGATTCAATTTTAAATTTATTTATCTTCAAAGTGTACTTTTATACATTTTACAAAGTAAGGTATGAAATTTTTCTACCTTACTTTGTAAAATTTATAAAAGTGCGCTTTGAAGATAAATAAATTTCAAATTGAATCTTGTACCTTTATTTTTGAAGCCTCTAGTAAAAACATTTTGTTTAACAATTTTCATGCCTTGGATGAAATGCTTTTCTAACTTATATACAAATGCGTTTATCCCTTGTGACCTTGGAAATTTGGTTAAAGAAGAAATGGTTTTTTGAAGATGTTTTTTATATTGTTTCTGGTCATATTATGTTCAAACATTGTTTCAATTATTTGAGTGATGCCTTGCCTGGTTTAGGCGTTGATGGCTATGACTCCGCATCTGTCTCTCTCTCTCTCTCTCTCTCTCTCTCTCTCTCTCTCTCTCTCTCTCTCTCTCGACATTTGAGATTTCAAACTGTTTTTCTTTTTCTCAAAAGTGTTTAATGTTTTACCACAGCTTTTTTTGCATTTTTACAGAGAGTAGGATGCAGTTTCTTTTTGTCCGAGCAGTGTGCATAGTGGGCTATTGTCCTGGATTGTATCCAAACGGATATTCTGTCCAGCAAAACCAGATACAAAAAAAATGGGCAGAAATATTCATGGTTGCTCCCGTATTACATCAGTGGCGTGTCACGGCAAAACACGTGTCAATGGATGATTATATTTTTAAACTAATACATATGCCGATCCCCATTGTGGGGTACTAAAATTTGGTTAAATGTAAAATTATTGCCAATTCGCATTTAGGCAAAAATGCTCTGTCGTATATATAATTGAATTCATTCAAAAAGTATCGCAAAACAAAAACAGTGACATCTACATAAAAAAGCGATACATACAGTCGTGTGAGATGGCCTAGTGGAAGGGGTTAGGCTTCTTACCAAAGGGGGCTCGATTTCGAATCTCGCTAGAAACCATTGTCGCTGGATAATTATATATCGCAAATTATATATATATACATATATATATATATATATATTTGTAGTCATCAACATACAGTCCTGTTTCGTTGTATCACAACTCACCAGTGCCGCTAGACTAGCATCTCTCCCAAGCCAAGGATTGAACCTAGAACCCTCGTGTTGACTGTCGGCAGTTCTCCCACTCGACCACAGAAGGGACGTCCGTAAATAACTCGTCGGAATGTTTATTTGAATAGACATCCGCCACCACTCTTACAGTGCTCAATCCGCCTGTTTGTAAACAAACAAAAAACGAGCTTCGTATTTTTCAGCCAATTAAGTAGCGGGTGAGATTATTTACGACAGTGCTCTACCCACTAAAGAGGGGGGGGGCTTAAAATATATTAGTAGTCATATATATATATATATAATACAGTAAAGCTTCATTATAATAATAGAATGAGGCACAGCACATTTTGTCATTTAAATATCTTAGAGAATATGCATTAAACTCTAGCAAAAAAGCGGTAATAAATTTTTCTGAAAGACATTGTGATATTTGATTTCTCCGCGTCATTTAACCTGCTGCAATAAAATGTTGTGCTTCAAAATGTTTAAATAAAACAATGCAGCCTTTTCTGCCTTTGTTACTTAGAAATATGCCCTCGAAAGTTATAGTCGGTTGCGTTTTCTCATGGTAGAATTCAGTAAATCATTTCATACGTCTATTGCGCTCTCACGGCGACAGTCACAATTTTGGTCTGCCAGACATTAGTTTGAAATGATATTCTGTTTCGTGGGCTATTCTTGGTTTTTATATTGCAGTTCACGTTTTATTTTGCAAAATCAGTTACTAGATAAGTCAATGCGTCGTATTATTTAGATTCTTCACACTACTGTCCTAATCTTGAATTGCACGTTCATAACATTTCGGTCGATTTAACCACCGACCTTCATCAGGGATTCCTTGGCAAACTCGTGAATCTTTCTGTCGAACTCCGACATCTGTAAGCTATAAACGAAAACTGTTATTTAATCCACAAGTATAGCATGCTGTTCTTCCGACAGCTATGACGGAGTAGAACATTTTAGTAATTTCCAAAGGTTTTTCTGCTGCCGTTCGCATTGAGGATTGAGACTTTGACTTTGTGAAAATAACAAACAAGCTGAGAACAGTTGCCGGAAGAATCCAAATAATACGAAGAAATCTTCATTTGAAAAAATCCAGAAAGATAACCCGTTTTTTGTTGTTGTTGTTTTTTTTAGTTCATGAGTCTAAAATACTTACTGAGGCGTAAACTTAGATGGTTGGTTTCTCGTAAATGGATTCCAACCAACGGAATGTTGAAACATATACGGCATAATCACGTTGACACACCGGTTCCCGTCAGAACACCGAAGTTAAGCAAAATTGAGCCTGGTCATTACTAAAATGGGTGACCACGTTGGTTGGTTGTTTTTTTTTGTTTTACGGCATATCAACCTTTTTCAGGTTATTTAATGCCGAATCTGGTGATTTTGAGGAACGATTTTTTAATATAGTGTATTTGTTTTTTAAGTCGTATTCTATTTAACCCAAAGTTGGGGCCCTAACAGGTACTACCACTCCGGGTCAGAGTAGACCTGGGAGAAATGGCTATGAAAGGGTTAAAACCTGAATAGGGTTGGTGCTGACTGCACACATGCACACTGTATGGGAAGGATGTATAGGAAGAGGATTTTGTAATGGCGGTCTATGTTGGAAGTTGGACTTCCAGGTTTTCTCATGTTTTGTCTGTTGTTATTGTTCATAGTCAAGTTCAGCAGAGTATTTTAGAGCATGGCTGAAGAGAATCAAGAAAGTGATGATGGTGACGATGGAAAAGGTGAAATGGACCAATGAAAAGAAAAAGACATCACAGTTCCCACTAATATGGCACCAAAACTACTGCATGGGTAAAACTCCATTCACAAAATGGCAATGCAGCAGCTCCGATATTTTGCACTTGCTGATAGCATGGCCTCCTTCGGTGTTTCGTTGTTACTCCAAGATTCAGGCATCTATCAGGCGGATTACATCATCCAAGGAAATGATATACATGTTTACTTCCAGCACTCTTATTCGCGATATGGCAACGTGAATAGCTTCTTTTATTAAACCTTTTCAACTGTCGGTCTGTCAAGTTTATCTTTGAACTGATATTTTTGTTTTGCTAAACACGTTTCAATAGAATGTACGATATCCCCTCACGTATTATTATAAAGTATAACTTTTATAGATACTCATGTTTATATAAAAGCGAACCTGAACGACCGTCACTCTGCCATCTTTAATTCTAAGAAAATATTTTCTCCGATCTGTTAGAGACAATTTTATGATAGCATTTTTATAGTATATCGCTTTTTAGTATGAAATATGAATTTTACAAGATCCGTGTTTCTAGTTTAAAAAGACCTGACCATCCGTCCGTCTGTCACACTTTATCTTACTTTAATTTAATATAATTTTTGGTTTACCACTATCAATTTAGAATAGGATTTTCGCTCGTCAACTGCCAATGCTCAAGGAACAGGATTTTTAAAATTTCATTTTGACCCCAAACAAAGGGCAGTGCCACTTTGACGTAGGGGGTACCTTTCGGAGCCATACATTGCGGGGATGCTATGTAGGGAGTAAAGCAGCGGCATGTCTGTTCACTTTACACTTGAACTTCTGCATATCAGTACAGTTGGGAAAGAAGAAACCCGGAATGGAATTCCAAAGTCAAGCAGTTCTGGGGAAGAAACTAGTAGAGTAAAAGGCTTTCTGACATATAGAGGTCTCTACTGTGTAGGGGAGGGAGTTTGCTGCTTGTCGGGCTTGTCGGGGGTATTTACGTTGAGGAGGTACAAGGCCTTGCAAGTCGGCGTAGCACCCACCATTAAAATACCTGTATAACAGGCAGAGGGATGCAGCATTTTGTCGATGGGACAGAGGTTTAAGCTTTGATGACAGTTTAAGACCTTTCAGGTTGGCGACTCTCTTTTGCGCCATGCTAAGGAGCGGGTGACTAGTAGCAGTGTAGATACCTTAAGAATTCTCTCGACGAGGCCCATGCAATCTGTTTTTCTATCTCGCTTGTGTCTAACCTAATCTTTCACAGCGGCCTACTATGTTTAATAATAGTGTATGATTTTTACTCGGCTATGTTGAGTATGTTTTGGAATTCAATAACTGTCAAACTAAAAATGGGGCGTGTTATTAAAATGTATATCTTTGAAGTACCAAAAAATGCTAGGCTGCAAACGCAGGATCTTAACGTGTTTTAATTATATTTGACGTTTACTCGCGTATACATTGCGTTTGAAGACGTTCTTCAATCTGTCGAGTTAAAGTTTAAGTATATTTTTGCAGTAGCTTAGATCGACGCATCTTAAAGATTATCAATTGTTCTTAAATGTAATAGGCAATAAACCCGAAAGAAATATATTCTAAAGAATGGACGTCAAATTACTAATGTCTATTGTAGCGCTAAGCTGGCGGTTATGCGTGTGAATGACTACACAATCTGATCGGAATGCTAGCAAAATCTCAACTAATCGAATATAAAGAGAATAAATGTAGAAACGTTGTGATTTTCACGCTTTAATTACTCGAATGTTATACAAAAAATAGAAAAAAAACAAAAAAACAATACGCCTTATAATAACAGGACATTATTTATAACGATAATTGTTATTATCGTTATTTTAATGTCAAATGTCGTAAGCCAGACAAATGTGTGTAATGTTTTATAATTTCTATTTCATTCTCACGAGTTATCGCACATTAAATTAGAAGTGTTAGCCCATGGCAAATATGATGGTGTTTTTTTCGAGACTAAATGAAGAGAGGCCGCATCAGATTTATAGGAGTCGACACACGTATCAATTATTGTTGTATATCGGTATCGCCACGACTGTTTCCGATTAGCAAAAAGGCGGTTTGCTCTCTCTCTCTCTCTTTCTCTCCATCCCTCTCTCTCTCTCTCTCTCTCTCTCTCTCTCTGTAAGTTTAGATTCATTATAGATTCCTGGTGACATTTTGCATTATTCAGTTTTCCTGTAGCTTCCAATGTTCCTTGAAAATTAGCTGGTATTTTATATTTCCGTTTCACCATTTCTGCCTTATATATTGTATACGATTGTATGATGAGCAACGCATGTCTAATGCTCACATATCTTTATTGCCATTGGACTCAATGAAATAACCTATATCTTTCATCAATTTGGTTGATTGATTGCTATAATTGGGGACATCGAAATGCACTTGAATGTAGTTTTACATCCCTCATGCAGTGGCTATGTTCACAATATATATTTAGTTTACATTGCACTGTAGAGAATTAATGTTCATTTTATAAAGTTATACAACTAATTTTATATATAATGGCTTGTATTAAACTTTAAAATTAAAAAGTAAAGTATCATACTCTAAAAAAACAATGGTTCCGAACACGCCGTTGATTTTATCAAACAGAAACATTCATTTCGAACACGCCCCTGTTATATCAAAGAATGTAATGTTGATTTTAATATGGTCCTTAAATATGTGTTGTAATTTCAGAAATGCACTTGTGACATAAGGATTTGTAAGATGCTAAATTTCGTCACAATCCCCTGTTTCTTATTTCATCAGATTCTTTCGATTATCGATCGACGATCCTTATCGAAGACATTCCGAGACAAAACCTATCTAAGAACACTGTCAGGAACATAATGTATCCTCGTATGAAATTTCATAAAAATCGACCAGCTATTATCGAGTCCACAGAGAATAAACTCCTAAACACATTGACACATAGATATACAGATATACAGATATATATATATGTATACATATATATATACATATATATACATATATATATACATATATATATATATATATATATATTAAAAATAATAAATAAAGAAAAATGTAATATACGTCCAAATTAAAAAGGGCGACTTTCTAAGTAAATAAAAAAATGAGCTCCGAGGCGGAGCCAATTTAACCGTATGTATCGCTTGGAACATAACAACAATAACAAAATCTAAATTTATAAGCGATAAAAATAAACAGTATAATTAATATAGGGATTATGGCCTAACGGTTAAGGCACCGGACTGTGGTAAACATGGTCTGAGGTTCGATCCCTAGAAACAGTTGAACTACGCTGATGAGAGGTAATGACCTTGAAACACGCGTGCACATAGATTACTGTTTTAAAAATAATAAATAAATAAGAATGTTATATACGTCCAAATTAAAAAGGGGGACTTTCTAAGTAAATAAAAAAATGAGCTCCGAGGCGGAGCCAATATTAACCGTATGTATCGCTTGAAAAAAACAACAACAATAACAATATATATATATATATATATATATATATATATTAAGGGAATTAGAACAACAGTCAAAAGAACGGAGTTTATTTTACAGTATTAGTAAATGCATTACTACAATTAAAAGAAAACAGTGCTCGTTGTAATGTAGGTATATAATAAGCTCGATAGGCATTTTGTTTTATTTTATTTGACTTTGTTTATCAACATGAAAATAAGTTGTTTTCTTTATATTTTAACTATTTTCCAGATATATTTGATTTATTTTTTTTAGAAAATGCTAGTTTTATTTTTGGTGTCTTTTAACCCTCGCCCACTCTTTTTGCTGTTGAGGAGACTTTGTTTCATAAAATCAAATGATGAAATTCTTGTTCAATACAAAGGCCACTCGCGAATAAGGATTAGTGGGTATGCATTAGTCACTGAGATTATAGCGTAATAAACATAAGTAGTAGGGATTTTGTAAATTCGATTACTTAGGGGGACGGTTCATCAAGAACTTGTTTACGTTGGAATTGAAGAAAATCAGATTGTAGTCAGCTAGAAAGCAGGCAATCGGAAGAGAGTTCCACAGGCGTGTAGTTCTAAGAAAGAAGCTTTGTTCATGGAATCTACGTTTAGGTTTAGGCATAGATAAAGAGTGTGGGAAATTGTTGATAGTGGATTTGGCTAGACGAGTGTTTTTGGTGAAAGTTTGGCGGGTGGGGGGACTATGAATTGAAGCTTAGCTGAGCACTTGTTATGAAAATAAGGATAACGCAGAGACAGGCTCGCAATGCCTCTTCTGTGGGTTGCATGAAATTGTATACATAACCTATAAACACCGATTACACCGATAAAGCAGATTGTACTCTGACTTTCTTTCATGCATGCCATATACCAGTTACTAATAAAGGACTTGATTTTATTAATCCGAAGACGTGTATATTTTAATGTAATATAACGATATTTGATCACTACAGCTTTTGTCGATCAAATTAAAATATAAGGCACTTCAATTAAAAAAATAAAGCAATCACTTATGCAATAAATATAAAAAAATAAAAAAATAAAGCAAAAACTTATGCAATAAATATAAAAACTTATGTAATCAATGTAATAGCTTATGTAACCAATTTAAAAACTAACGCAATCAATTTATACTATTGCAATATTTTTAAAAAATTTGAATGCGTTAGTTTATAAATTACTTGCGTTAGCTTTTAAATTTATGGTGTTATTTTTTAAATTGATTGCTTTAATTTTTAATTAAATGGGTTGATTTTTAATTGAATGGGTTAGTTTTTAATTGAATGGGTTAATTTTTAATTGAATGGGTTAGTTTTTAATTGAATGGGTTAGTTTTTAATTTAATGGGTTAATTTTCAATTGAATGGGTTAGATTTTAATTGAATGGATGAATTATTAATTGAATGGGCTAGTTTTTAATTTGAATGCCTTATTTTTTCTTTTGGTCATGTGGAGAGGCCTACCTTGTATATCATCGCGTGGTTTCAAAACAGAATAACATATTCTTTCAAACTGAACGCGTCGGTGACTAATATTTTAAAGCAGGGAACACCAAAGTTTTCGAACTGGGGTGGGGACATTCAAAACAGGCAACGAATGACTTGGACGTATTTTATAATGCTTTTCCTCTTAGGGTTACTTTTAGTGATGCTGGTTCTCCAAAACGTTTTGGTTTTAATCATTTTCTGACCGAAACACACAGACACAGACACACACACAGACACACACACACCGAGACAGACAGACAGACACACACACACACACACACACATATATATGAGCTATGTTTCCATATTTCTCTTTTAAGGAGTTTTTCTTGATATTCATAGGTTTTCTTTGGGCCGGATAAAATACTTTGGCTGAGCGAATCCGTCCGCGGGCTGTAGTTTGGACACTCCCGTTTATAAGCAATTTCAACAAATTAGCTACAGAGATATGAGTAATTTATAGGGAAATCAATTTTTTCTTTACTAAATGTAAGTGTTTATTATTACTGTTATTTAACTGCTTCTATGCTGAATGCCAAAAGGGAAATAGCATGTTAAACAATTCTGTAGTTTTTTTATGGCATACGTGTTTCTTCACCTCGAACAGGAGATATTTAGAATGTTATGGGGTGGAAATATCAATGGATATCGACCACATTAATTAAACGTAACGGTAGATTCAAGTAAAATGGCATCAACTTCAACAACAGAGAACACGTGTAATAGTCACAAAAATGGGTTTTATTATTTTTACGAGGAAACTATGCGGGATTTAGATCTGAACGCTTATTCAATCAATGGGGTGTATTATGTGCTTTCAATTATGCTAGTCTTCCGTACTGAAATTTACACAATGTTTCGTAACATTGACTATTTACCAACATTCCTGCTTGTAACTTACAATGGATTTTATTAAATATATATATATATATATATATATATATATATATATATATATATATAATTTTCACTGGATCTATATTAATACATAGTAAGATAATTAACTATCACCAACACACCCACACACTCACACACCCATACATCCACACACACTCACACATCCACACACACACACACACACACACACACATAAACGCACCCAACCACACACACACACAAACTCCATACACACACACAAACTCACACACTCCATACACACACACACTCACACACTCACACACTCCATACACACACACACTCACACACTCCACACACGCACAAACACACACACACATGTATATATATATATATATATATATATATATATATATATATATATATACTAGTAGACCGCCAGACCCTGCCCGGTCTCAAAATACGCTTTAATATACTACTATAATTCATACTAATTATGTATTAATAATTATTCGGCCAATTCATTATCGATTATTTTATTGTGCCTAATATATTGTAATGATATCAAAATTTAAAAAAAAAAACAATTGTATTTGTGTGCCATCACATAAAATCGAAACCGAAACAAAAAACTCTTTAGCCGATTTCCTTAGCGTCTGAGACAGGCTTGGAAATTGTTAAAACAAATTGTTTAACCTAGAAATGTAAATTTCTGTATGTAAACATGTTAAGCCAGCAACTCCTGCCAAAGTCATCTGCGTTGTTTTAAATTTTGACATTTTAGCAGAATTTTTCGCCGACTAAAAACCGAATCGAAAAGTTGCTGCTGGTCCGCATACGCTATATAGCAAATTTCTACGCTATATACCAAATGGTTAGAGACAAGTTTGGTAAAGACTTTTCTCACACACCCTAACATGTTCAAGTGAGAATTTTTAATTTCCATCATATCTAATATCTTATATCAATGCACTTTCTAATATATCGACCAACCTTTTTTTTATTCAATGTTCACCCCAAACAAGGCACAGTGTCACTTTGAAGCAGGGGGCTACTATCATGGACTTAACTTGCAGGGTCATTATGAAGGGAGATGAGTTGAAAGATGTTTGTTCGCATTACACTTGAACTCATGCATATCAGTACAGTTGGGAAAGCAGAATCCCGGAAGGGATTTCCAAGGATCTGCAGTTCTGGGGAAGAAACTATTGGAGTAAAAGGCTTTCTTGCACCTAGGGAGCTCTACTGTAAAGGGATGAGACTTAGTAGCTTGTCGGATTTGTAGGAGGTAGTTACCTCGAGGAGGTACAAGTGTTTGCAGTTCGTCAGAGCATTCACCATTAAAGTATTTGTAGAAGAGGCAGAGGGATGCAATATCTCGACGATGGGACAGAGGCTGAAGCCTAGATGACAGTTCAGGACCTATCAGGTTGGCGACTCTCTTTTGAACGCTGTCCAGGAGCGAGAGACAAGCAGCAGATGCACCAGCCCAGATGTGACAACAATCCTCCATACATGGGTGAATGGTGGCCTTATAGAGGTACAGGTTACTTTCAGGCGTACGTAGTTTTCTAGCACGGTAAACGGAGCCAACATCCTTGCAGCAGCCTTGGCAATGCTCTCAATGTATCTATTCCAGTTCATATTCCCTGTAAACGTTAGGCCGAGGAGTTTAGAATTAATATGAAATACTTACACTTATTTTACAGTTATACAAATGTGTACACACACACACACACACACACACACACACACACACACACATATATATATATATATATATATATATTAGACATTAAGAGGAGATTATAAGTAGATATATGCCCGTTCACATACACTTCTCAGGATAAAGCTAGAACGCAGAATAAGATAGAATCGAGCAATTACATCGACAACGGATAACGCCAAACCCAAAGTGGGTTTCGATGTACTGCATCTCATCAGTGATGTGCTCCGACATAGGCGCGAACCCAGGTCGTCGCACCTTGTTGTGCAATATTGACTACCTGACCATATGGGCCACGGCGCAATCCATTAGCTATACCTCGATTTTTAAATTCTTATATTGGTTATCCAGTTCTACATTCTACGATGTGACAAGCAACGCATCCTATACAACTAAGATAGTTACTGCTGGTATGCAGGCTGTAGATATAATATTTGCAAACATTAACTCAAATTAGCCGACTCCCCAAACACGCGTGTTTGTACGTGTGTGTGTTTTTGGGTAAATGAAAAGAAACATCCTTGGTTGTTTAAAAGACAAAAACGAAGCCTTGACGCGCTGGTGGAACATAGTAAAGTGTGAAAAAAAATGCGATCTGACAGGTGCCCGTTTTTGAGGAATTAATGACGAGAATTTTTACTGCGGGGCAGGGTTTTATTTACCGCGAGTCTGTTAGCTTTTTTTTTCTACGAAAAAGCTTAATGCACATGCGGCGATCGTAAGCAATATCTATTCAGCAGTTAACATTTTCTGCGGGACAGTTTTTAATGAAGTCAATAACCGGGCTTGTTTGTTTTTACCTAACTTTGGGGAAAACCATTTCCCTGTCTATTAGGGGGAGTGTCTCCTCTCGAAATGAAAGCAACCATCTGATAAGACGAAGCCGACATTGACCAAACGTTAAATCGCTTTCTAGACATCGTTTCGCTTTTTTATACCGAAAAACGAAAGCAACAAGTGCCGATCCAGAAATGTCGAATATTTAACGTTTCAAAGTCGGACTAATTAAATAGAGATGCCACCTTCCTTGTTGAGTCGTAGATATTATCATTTAGACGTGATATAAAAAGTTTTAAAAATGAGCGACCGCCTGGAGAATCCGCCGGAAAAAAGGCCCTTTGAAGACATACACAAAAAGCGAATATACATACATACACACATACATACATACATGATGATGATTGAAACGTCTTGTCAGACGAGTGCCACTCTCTCAGACACTGGAAGTTCATGAGCCCGAAAATGATATATAATCCTGCCGGCGAATTAACATGCTCAAGAAGACATGACACTAAAGACGGTCATTGGTATACATGCATATATATATATATATATATATATATATATATATACACGCACACACACATACATATATACACATATCACACACATATATACAGTCATACATACACAATACACATTACGCACACAAACATATACATACATACACATGCAAACATACACAAGACGGTCATTGGTATACATACATACATGTCTATAAGCATACGCTCATATATACCCATATACATACACAATGCATAATACACAAACATGCATATACATACCCACATGCATGCATACACATATACACACATATACACACATATACAAATACATACATATACTTACACATACATAGACGTACACATATGCACATATATACACATACACTTACCTACATGTACATACACATACATATATATGCATTCATGCACATATACACATACATATACATACACACATGCATAGATACACGTACAGATATATGCATATACACACATACATGCATACAAACATATATAAATGTATATAATTACACACACAAACATATATACACGCAGACACATATACATACATATCCACATAGATATAAATACATATAAACACACATGTACATTCTCTTCTTCTTCTTCTTCTTCTTCTTCTTCTTCTTCTTGCTCGTCCGTCGGAATCGATGATGACCAAGGTATCAATCAATTCGGCGTCAGGGGTTTGTGGGTCCTGAGATGGCTGATGAGGCCAATCCGTGCTCGGCAGACTCTTCCACACTCTGGACACGTGAAGGCGGTATCGGCAGGCTGTGAACAGGCAGCTCTCTCCTTCCTCCTCTTGCGCTTCTACTGGTCGTGTGTCATGCGTTGATTCTCTGCCCTGTCGGCTCCTAGGCTGATGACGCAACGCCAGGCCGAACGTTTAGCAACGCGACTCTCACAAGACTGGGGGCTGATGTCAAAGTCTTTTAGGGACGTTCTCAGACAGTCTTTATATCGTTTCTTTTGGCCCCCTGCATTCCGCTTTCCCTGGCTGAGTTCCCCATAGAAAAGTTGTTTTGGGATTCGGCTGTCGTGCATGCGATAGACATGGCCTGCCCACCGGAGCTGGGTTTTGCGGATTATGGTGGTGATGGTATGGAGCCCCGCGCGCTTCAAGACTTCTGTGTCAGGAATTCTGTCTTGCCAGCGGATGTTGAGAAGATTACGGAGGCATCTGAGGTGGAAGCCATTCAACTGTTTTTCATGTCTTTTATATGGCGTCCAAGTTTCGCAGGCGTAGAGTAGGGTTGTCAGGACGACCGCTCGGTATACTTTCAGTTTGGTTGCGAGTGTAATGCCTCTCCTCTTCCACACATTGTCTCTAAGTCTTCCAAATGCACTGCTCGCTGTGGAGATCCTATGGTTAACCTCAATGTCAATGTTGGCGGTGCGGGAGAGGGTGCTGCCAAGGTAGGTGAATTGCTCCACAGCATGGATCTTCTGTCCTTTGACAGTGATGCCGGGTTCATGGTATGCATCTCCTGGGGCGGGTTGGTACATAACTTCTGTCTTCTTTGTACTGATGGTGAGACCAAAGTTGTCACAACTGGTGGAAAATCCGTCCATTTGACGTTGCATCTCTATCTCATTTGGGGCATTAAGGGCACAGTCATCGGCAAAGAGAAGGTCTCTGATGATGGTTTCCCTCACTTTCGTGACTGCCTGCATTCGCCTGATGTTAAACAATTTCCCGTCACATCTGTACTTGATGACAATGCCAGAATGACTGTCTTTGAAAGCGTCCTGGAGCATGGCAGAGAAAACCATGCTGAAGAGCGTCGGGGCTAAGACACAGACCTGCTTGACCCCGTTGGTCACAGGGAAGGGTTCTGAGGGGTCGCCGTCATCCAGGACACGAGCGGTCATGCCCTCATGGAACTGCCTGACAATGGCGATGAACCTGTCTGGACAACCAAATTTTTTCATGATCCGCCAGAGGCCATTCCGGCAAACAGTGTCGAAGGCCTTGGTCAGGTCGACGAACGTGGTGAAGAGGCCCCGGTGCTGCTCGACACACTTCTCCTGCAGTTGGCGTGCAGCAAAGATCATATCAGTCGTCGCGCGGCCCGCTCGAAAGCCACACTGGCTCTCGGGAAGAAGACAATCTTCAAGGTGCACCAGCAGGCGGTTGAGAAGGACGCGGGCCAGGATTTTCCCGGCGATGGAAAGAAGGGATATCCCGCGGTGGTTGTCACATGACTGACGATTTCCCTTGCGTTTGTAAATGTGAACGATAGTAGCATCACGAAAATCTTGCGGTAATTCTTCACTCTCCCACATGGATTAGAAGAGTTCTGTTAGTCTTAAAAGCAGTGTAGGTCCACCAGCTTTATATACTTCTGCTGGAATTGAGTCGGGGCCGGGGGCCTTCCCAGAGGAAAGTTGCTTGATGGCTTTGCTTACTTCCTCTGACGAGGGTGGGATGTCGAGCTCCTCGTTGATAGGCTCCTGGCGTAGTCGATCGATGGCTTCATCGTTGATGGAAGATGGTCGGTTTAGCACACTGTTAAAGTGCTCCGCCCATCTATCAAGGATTTGCTTTTTGTCATTCAAGACAGTTGTTCCATCGGAGCTAAGCAGGGGGGAGGAGCTAGAGGACTGGGGACCGTAGACAGCCCTCAGCGCATCGTAAAACTTCCTCATACCTGGCTATTGGCATGCTCCTGGATCTCATCTGCTTTGGCGCTGAGCCAGGCATCCTGCATGGAGCGGAGTCTGGCCTGCACCTTGCTGCGGATGTTGATGAAGGCAGCTTTCTTTGCAAAACACTTGGGGTCACTCTGATGTGCACGGAGAAGTTGGCGTTTCTCCTCCAGGAGGGGCTGAATCTCAGAGTCATTTTCATCAAACCAGTCCTGGTGCTTCTTTTGCTTGGGTCCAATGATTTCGAGAGCGATGGAGTAGGTGGAGTCTCTGAGGTGTGCCCACTGATCTTCGATAGTGTCCGAGATGGGGAGGGGGACAGATAGCTTGTCTTTGATTGCTTCCTGTAGCTCATGGATGACATCTGGACTTTTAAGTTTTTCCAGGTCAAGGCGCTTTGTGACTTTCTGGCCCTGAGACCGCCTCTTGGGTTGGATGTAGAGGCACATTTTGGATATGATCAGGCGGTGGTCTGTCCAACAGTCGGCACCACACACAGCCTTGGTCAATCTTACGTCTCTCCTGTCCCTTGCCCTGATGATAACGTAGTCAATCAGATGCCAGTGGTGGGAGCGTGGGTGCATCCACGACGTCTTGTTACGGGTGGGTAGGCGGAACATGGTGTTGGTGATGGAAAGGTCGTGTGCAGCGCAAAGGCTGAGCAGCCGTAGGCCGTTGCTATTGCACTTGCCCACTCCATGGTGGCCAAGGACCCGGTCCCAAGTGGAATGGTCCATGCCAACGCGGGCATTGAAGTCGCCGAGGACGATGAGCTTCTCTCTCTGCGGAGCAGCGGAGATAAGGCTTTCCAGATCTTCATAGAACTGGTCCTTGGTATCTTTGGGGTTAGTCATGGTTGGTGCGTAGGCGCTGATCAGTGTGGCGGTTCTTGCCTTGTTAAGCGGGAGTTGCATCTTCATCAGCCGGTCATTGATGCCGTCCGGGATGCTAACCAGCTTCCTCACGTGCTCAGTCTTGATGGCGAAGCCCACGCCAGCCTCTCTGCGCTCCTCGCCGCTGCGTCCACTCCAAAAAAAGGTGTAGCCGCCACCTGACTCTGTCAGTTGACCCTTGTCTGAGAGGCGAGTCTCACTGAGGGCTGCGATGTCTACCTTATAACGGGCAAGCTCCCTTGCTACGAGAGCAGTTCTTCTCTCGGGTCGGTCAGCTCTGGTGTTGTCGAGCAAAGTACGGACATTCCATGATGCTAAGGTAAGCACCAACCCTTTCTTTCTCATGTCTCGACCGCTGTGAGTGGAAACCCCGCCAGCCGCGGTATGCTGGCCAGGGGTGATGGTGAAGCAGCTATGTTTAGGGCTCCTTTTATCGCCCCGTCCTCATGCCATGCAGGCGAGCAGAGTGATCCTGAAAAGGACTGCTCGGTCGGCCAGCCAGTTGCCTGCACCCCCTCGCTGCTTCGGTCGAGTGGAGTACGACCAGTTTCTGGGCCGCCTGTGTGCAGGTTTGCAGCTACAGCTCCCAGTGATTTCCACACCTGCTGCTTTGCCGCTCGCCCATCGTCACAGGGCTTGGTGTTGACGCAATGTTTGACACCCTGACTTGCGCTGGATTTGGATTATAGTGAGGGGGACTTGCGCTGCATCGGCCTCACTCTCTCGTCCTGGCCCGCCCAATTCCAACGGCAAGACATAGTCGAGACGGCTGGGGACGAACAAGGGTGCAGGAGCTGCCGGAGGGAGGCAAGTATGCCATCCAACCGCCTAAGGGGCTCCACTCCATCGTTTCTGTCGGGGTTGCTCCCCTAGCCTTATCCATTTCCATGGCTCTCACAAGGCAGTGAGGCCATTTGACCCATGGCTGGGATAGGGATTGGTAATGTGTCAGGGCATGTCCACACGTCGGTGGGCCGTAGCACAGTCCCTCTGGGACTCCCTACTGTTCCGAGATCCTCTACTGATTCAGCCTGGAGTCGCATGACAACCAGTTACCGTGTGTGACCACGAGGAGGCACAGCAGAGGTCTTGATGATGGAGAGGCTGTGTACTGACAGGAGAAGACTTACGCACTCGGCTTCTCGTTTCGCGCAAGGCTAGCCAGTGGTGGTTGCTGAGAGCGAGATGGTGCGTAAGCCAAGACGCTACCTTATAGCTAACACACTTGCGCATCACATCACCCTGTGTGCATTACACACACACACATGTACATATATAAATATACACACACATACATATATAAATATACATACACATATACATACATAGATACATATAATGATGGCAGATTAATTGTTACATGCATCCAGCATTTCAGGGGTACACACGTCACAGCGTTTTTATCGCCACAGGACTTTTTTTTTATAGACAAATACCTGAGGGAGTATCTATACAAAGATGATGTTACAGAGTTTTAGCTTTGTACGACAGCTAAATCTCTCTCTCTCTCGGTTCAAACTGTTGACATCCAGCAACAAGCAAGAGCAAGATAGCCAGCAACAAGTCAAACTGCAGACCAGCTTAATGCAGGTACTGGTCTCCCGTTTTGTTGTTGTTTTTTTTAAATCAGAGATCCGCTTCTCCCAGAGAGTCTGCCCTCACCACGCCCCACGGGAACCCTCTCCATCCAACACACACATAGAAATGAACACATGCATACATACAGATGTATGCCAACATACATATTCATATACACACACATGCAAACATACACACATAGTAGCACACAAATACGCATATGCATACATATTCATATACATACGTACACATATTACACATGAAGGAACACTCCAAAAGTCTTAAATACTCAATGGTCAGGACGACGATGATGGTTATGGGCACGATTAAAAACAACAACAAAATGGCACGGATTTACATCTTGTTCTTATTTTTACAAAAAAGTTTCACTATAAGACTATCACTTCTGAAGTAGAAAATGATGATGATATGGACAATTCACACATTATTTCACAAATAAAATCGACGACGAGTCAAATGTAAACACAGTCCAACCAACATATATTAAAGACGCTTACTCTTTTTTCTTTTTAATAAAATGTTTGGTTTAGACTAACACTTTTGGGTAGTAAATGATGATGATATGGACAAATTCACACATTATTTCACATACATACATACATACATACATACATACATACACACATATTCGCTTTTATATATATAGATGAGTTTAGACAGCTATCTAAATCTTTACAGAGAGGCGGGTGAAGCTAAGGAAAACTTACGGTTGATATCGGCTAAATTGTTTATTAAAGAAAAACCTATCATTTTATGCATTCAAAACGACAAATCTTATAAATTCAAAGAAATGCACCTGATCGGCTAAGAATGGTTTCATTCGATTTTTACTAAATCATGAATAATAAAAGGCATCATCTCGTGTGACACACCGGTTCCTGACAGATCAATGTAGTTAAGCAAGTATCAGCCTGGTCATTACGAGATTGGTGACCATTTTGGACTTCTAGATGCTGTATCTGTTCTCCACTTATATCATCAGTGTTTACAGTCGTCTTGGACTTCTCCTTGCCACTGGACCCAAGCAGTGCCTATGAAGAAGAGATGAGGTTGTGATTGCGTAACCCTTGCTACACAATTACACTCACAACTGCCCCTAACTGAGTGGCCTTTGTCTTTCGAGACTGCACGGAGCTATAGACTAATTCATGCCAATGCCTGCGCCAAATCAGATGCGCATGTGGTAATTTATGTAATTTATCCCAGACGATGAATCCTAAAGGATTTGAGAGTATTTGGATTATGATAAATATGTTGATTATTTCAGCCAGCCCCGCCAGCAGTGAAGACTGTTATTCGGAAGTTTGAAACGACCGAAAATAGAATTAATAAACAAAACAAAATCTATTTTATTTAATGAAATATGCCATAGAGAAAAATGCTGCTTTAATATATATATATATATATATATATATATATATATATATATATATATATATATATATATATATATATATAATTTAAAGGAGATTAGAATAATAGTCTAAAGAGCTAAGTGTATTTTAATGTAATAGTGAAATTATAATATATATATACAGTGATGATCATATTTATTGGCACGGTAAAATAAAAGTTAAATTTTGTCTAATACATTCTAAAAAAGGGATTAAATTAAAGAAAATAACAAAGTATATTATGTATTTTTAACTGGCCTTTCCGATGCAGCAATCGGATTTTAGAAAAAATAAATAACAAAGGAACAACAAACATAATTGCAAAAAACCCTTGTTCAAAATTATTGTTTTGCAGTTACTAACATTTGCATATTATAAAAATGAATTTATATACTCAATATATACTCAACTTAACACCTTAAGGTCAATTGGGGTCAACGGGAACAACGCGGCTGTATATGCATGCTAATGACTAGCATATATATATATATATATATATATATATATATACATATATATATATATATATATATATACGCATATATATACATATTCACATTAAAATAAATTAAAATGAAATATATGGAAATATAAGATAGAGTCATAAGGTAAAGTTTTATGTAGGAGAAATACAAAAGTTTCTATAAATATATTTATTCGAGCAATAAAAACATAAATGTTATTTTCATGTTTGTGTAAAAGGTTTCGCAGCTCAGGTATAGAAACACTTGTAATACCCGCTGTATTTACAGGAAATATTGTATTATTTAAGAAATAATATATTGTATATACTGCTTTCTTTTATGGTAGCAAGTCATTATTAATGTTTATTTTATTTTATTTTTTAGGTAAGCCATTTGGATTATTATCACTTACATCACAAAATTGAATCTTATAAGGAAAGGTAAGTTCTGTTTTCTAATTTTTTTTCTTTAAAAATATTAATAGATATGTCGCTTTTTTCATCGTTGGTCATATTGTTCCAAGTGTCTTTAGCAAATTTCGATATGACAATTGTAAATTAATTGAAACATTTTAAATAATACTAAAAAAAATTCATTTGTTATAATTATAAAAAAAATATGTTTGTGTATACACTACAGAATTCCAATGTTATCACTTTATTTTTATAATATCTATTCTGAATCCGATGAAATATGTACGGGTTGTTTCTTCCGACCCAACATTGCTTCAGTTAACTTGCAGTTACGTTTTTTGTTAATTTTTCTTTCACTTTCCTCTCTATATATCTCTTGTAATAATGTATTCTTCTTAATAATACACACACACACACACACACATATATATATGTGTTTGTGTATGTATGTGTGTCTGTATGTGAGTGAGTTCGATCTCTATGAAAACTTGTTAATTAAAGCAAGATTTGATATAAAGTTTTATTGAAAAAATACTTAATGAAATTGCGTCATTGAATGAAGTGTGCGTGTTACATAGCTGGTATATTGCGAGTGTATATAAACGCGGGGACTAAAACGTCTACATGTTATATAATCGTCTATATGACGTTATGTATATATATATATATATATATATATATATATATATATATATATATATATATACACACACACATATATATATATACATAAATATATATATTAATATCTATATGTATATATATAAATATATATATGTATGTTTATATATATAAATATATATATTAATATATACATAAATGTACATATATAAATATATATATATGTATGTTTATATATATATATATATATATATATATATATATATAGTTTTGAAAATAAGTGGAAGTTTCTCAAGAGCTCTTTCGGCTATCATCTCATCAGGAGAAAATCGATAGCGTACAAAATAATATCATGTCGAAAATAAAGAGTTCTAATGGTAAACTTATTAAATGTGCCAAAAGTACTGGGGCACTAAAATAAATTTATTAACGTTTAAAAACGATTAAAATAATGGCACAACGAGGGAGAACAAAAAAAACGGGAGAAACAATATATATATATATATATATATATATATATATATATATATATATATATATATATATATGTTACTTGCTGGAGGTTGTGTACGTTTTTAACACATATAATAAACGAGTAGCGTAACAATATTTCAATAAACGAGAGGTATAGCATTATTGTCTGCTTGGCCAGATACGGGTAAGACATACCATTTTAGTCGTAACAAGCACCGAATTAGTTTCATACGCGCTTTTGAATATGCAAGTTATTTTCTGCGTGACACGAACCAAGGGAGATTATAACATTTTAGAAAGTTTTTTTTTTATTAGAACAAAAATTCATCTTAATCTGGAAATATAGTTAAGTGGTAGAACCTTTGCCTGCAAATCGGATGATCTTCTTGCGCAAGCCCAGCTGTAACTCACCATTTTATTTGAATTTTCTTATTAATCAGTTTAATTTAAATAAAATAAGACGTGCCATTTAACATCGCCGCAAATCATTTTTCTGTTTGTATATTTAAAAATCAACATTAATTTGAAGTGAATTTTCCGGGGCATTCATCGTCAAATCCAAATATCAGCTTACGTGATATTGTAACCAAATACAGACAGAATTATATGAACGATATTTTCATTATTATTATTATAATTATTATTTTATTTTTATTTTTACAAATTTGTCTAACGGGCAAATTATTCCTCGTAACATATACTGTTCAATAGAGGATTGATTCTATAATAATGCATACGTGATTTGCATGGATTAAAATGTCATGCTTAAGCGTATTGTACGACCGGGCACCACTGGGATGCCGCCTTGTTTCTAAATATTTCTAATCTAAACACTGACAGTTAGTCATGTAGCAGGCCAACCGGTATTTTCCGGGAGCCAATTATATAACACGCGAGATACAAGCGAGTGTTATTATACCTCTCGACCCCACATGTCTTTTAAAGCTTATAGTACATCGTGTCTATTATTCTGGAGATCAGTGTTCACTTTTATGATGGTTCTGTAACTTGCGAGGTGATGTAAATAAAATCCCAGGGTAAATGTAATAGTTGATATGTTCCTTTTTATTAATTTAACTAGAGGGAGATGTGGAAATTCCACAGACGTAGCCCTCATTTGTAACATATTGTTATTGTGCAATCTGTGGACGTTCAACGTGAATAAGGACCCCGTGATATTATAGTAGCCTTTATGTTAAAATATAAATGTATTTATCTAACTAATGTGCTTAAAATAGTGTCAGGATATATTTGATTATTGCAGTTTTACTCGAATATCTCTATAGGAGTAATTGATATATTTTCATTGTATGGACGTCCTATGCGCACAGAGACCCCACCATACTATTATGCCATCTTAAGACAAAACATGTTATGCGTGGATGCTAGTCGGAAGACTACGAAGGTATATTTTTGTTTCAAGTCCGGCACAAAAGCGGAATAATTTTATTTGACCTTGAAAAATTTTTTTTTTTATTCTATTCTATTAACATTGCGCCTCCGGTGATCGGGAGATCTTATTTATTAAAAAAGAAAATAGAATGTGGTAAATAAGGCTATTACAACAGCATATTCTTTTCCTTTTTTTTTTTTTTTTGATTCTCAGGTATATATCCATTGATATCTTATATGTTTTTGAGTAGAGTGATGGGGTTGTCGGTGGATTGTATTTAACTGTGTCGGATATATACGCGAGAGTCAAAACAATGAAAAGAATATGCTGTTGTCATAGCCCTAGTGATAACATACTACGAATATTAGATCATCGTATCGATATACTAATTTAATGTTTGTAATATGTTATCCCATGTTATCCTCCTTAAGAAATAGGATCACCTGATCGATGTTTTTATAATTTGGAAACCGTACGTAGGTATGTATGTTAAAGGTACTAGTGTATTAATATATAAATTATTCAAGACACCCAAATAAATAAAAAAAATCAGATGAGCATCTCTGTGATTGCCATCACTTCAAGTATTATAAGATGTGGGCCGCCTTTGTCTTTCAAATTTCAAATGAGTTGCAGTAGGAAGAAGTCACATAATCACGTGATTTCTGTTGAATCCTTCTTTCAAGCCTTTAGCCGGTGTGATTTACAGTATAGAAGACATGGTCAACCGCTATCTTTGATCGACGTAAGGATTCAACGAACTCTGTTCTTAATGTAGCGAAATGAGCTATCAGGCTTTCTGTCTGTCTATAAGTCTTGATTTCTCGCGTGTGTATACAAGTTATCTGCCTTACCTTGGCAGTTTTTCTAAGTAAACCTTTTATAAAATCACCACCGTCTGAATTATTGTCCTCCAGAGACGCAACTGTATAAGGGTCCACACACGCTCGGGTAAGCTAAATTATGAAAAAGAGACAATATCTTCTGACGAAGCAACTTTAGAGAGTGTTGTTTATTTTAGAGACAGCAAACTTAAAATCACCAACAGCTGCGAAATTTTAACTCAAACAAAACAAAGTTGTCAATTAATTTTTTGTTTTAATTTCAGATTCTTTTCAGTTCAACTTGCTTTAGGCAATTCATCATAAAGCCACACACATTCAAACAGATTTTTATAAGGAAAATAAAAACACATTGCGTTGAATTTCCAAACTGCTTTTCAATACTGGCAAGGTCAAAAAAATGTTCTGAGCAGCTCCTGTCAGCATAAGGTAACACTATCATATTTAGGACGGCTTTTATACGGATAGAGGATTGCGTCGTGAGTGAGATGCTTTCTGGAAAGGAAACATTGTAAACTTATTTTCTCCAGATACAATGATAACAGAACTGATGTCCGTATTATTTGGATTCATCGAACTACAGGTATCATCTTGAGTGCTATTTTTCCAAACGTTTAAATCAATGAACCCTGCGACCTTCAGGTATATATTGTCGAACTCGGGAATGTTTCTGTCGAACTTGGGAATTTGGACATCATTTCAAACGGAACACTTTATTTTGTTCACGTTGATAGCATAGTCTACTTTCGCCAGTCATGATTTCATAGAGATCCTAAGTAAGTCCAAATTGTGTTTTGGCTGCTCCGTGAAGGTTCAATTCACAATGTGTGCGACCGAAAAATACAATTGCGATTTACTTAGGACCTTTATGCTGGCGTAACTGACGGAACGAGAGAATATTGTCCTGAAGTAAATACAGGGTTCCCTTAGAAATTCCGCCCAAATTTCAGAGTTCAACAGAAACATTTCCGAGTTCTACAAGACGTACCTGAAGAAGGTCAGAAGGTACATCGATCGAAACGTTGTGAAAATGCATCTTTGGACGGATTCAGCTTTTATGCAAGTAGAGGATTGTATCGTGAGTTCGATGCTTTCTGGATAGGAAGAATGATTCAACTATTTTGTGTACGTATTAGGTGGGTTAATCAGACTACTTGTCTTATCTTGAATGTCATTTTTTTAAAATGTTTCGGTTAATTACGCAGTAGTGTGAGTACTTCGAAAAAATAATTGTGAACGTTATATTTTCAGGAAAGTTGAAGATGCGCTTCTCAGTGCTAGCGTCCGAGAGCTAAAATAGCGAATTACTTAGGACCTCTATCCAGTCATAGCTGACAGAACGAGAGCATGAAACCAGCGTGAAGTAAATACAGGATTCTGTTCGAAATTCCGTCCAAATTCCCAAGTTCGACAAGATACACCTGAAGAAGCTCGGAGGTTACATAAGCCGAAGCGTTGTCAAAATGACACTCAAAATGATAACAGTTGCCTAAGGAATCCAAATAATGATAAAATAATACAAACAACCAATGTTTATATTAAAACTTAAGAATCGTAATATGTAATGCAATCTTTCAGGTCAGCAGTGAAAGTTGGTCCCAGAAATTTGACAAAACAGGCTGCTTTATCGAAGTAAACTCACACACATTGTTAACCATCATTGCAACCTCTCTCCCACAGAAGAGAGGTTGTGGGCCTGTCTGTTTTATCGTTATTTCCATGGCAGGTGCTCGTCCGAGCTCCAATTTCTAATCCCCCTAGTCTACCTTTTACGAAAAATACCAGTCTAGCTGAAACCACTGTCAGTAATTTCCCCCACTCTTTATCCGTGCCTAAATCAAAACGTAGATTCCATGACCAAATTTTTTTTCTTAGAAGTGCATGCCTGTGGAATACTCTTCCGTTTCCCTGATTCTCACCTGACTACAACTTGGATGTCTTCAAGTCCAATATAAACAAATTCCTGATGAACCGCCCCCTTAACTTAGACACTTTATCAAATCTCCAATGCTAACTATTACTACAATACTATCCCATTGATTACTGTACACGCAATAACACTTATCCCCGAGTGGTTTCCGGGCCCTGATAAGTGGTGACTTCCATGTAAAAAAAATAAATAATGAACCAATGGGCATTGTAATATTCGATTTATTGCTAGTCAAGCTCCTTCAGTATTTGACAGACTATGGATATCAACTAAGGGATGCCTGCACATGAATGTTTTTGTAGCAGGAGATGCGCAATCTCCAATCACACCTCTCCGGCATCGATATTGTTAAATACCACTGGCAAGTGAAGTGTATGTTCATAACGACTGGAAACAAATGCGGAGATAAATGGAAAGCACATACAGCGCCAAGAAATTTCACAAATAGTCACCCATCTGATATTAACCAGGTTCAACGTTGCTTAACTTCGGTTATCTGACGATAACCGGTGTTAACACGATTATCCCGTATAGTAGCTCCAGCTTGTAGATCCGGCAAAATTCAGTAAACAAGCGGAAAGGTTTACTCTCTGTACACCTTGACAGAGTTTCCTATTTAATATCCGCACTTCAAATAACCCATGAGAATTTACCAGATGCAAAGAAATGTAAAAGTGTTTCTTTTCACTTTGTTTTTTTTTCTCGCTTCAAATCCTGGCATTTTAAAAATAAATTTTATTAACGATTTTACTCGAACTGTTTTATTTTATTTGTTTCATCATTGAAATGCTATATTTAGTTTGAGGCATAGACTTTTAGTAAACAACCTTCGAGTTATCTAGTTTATGTTATTCTTTTGCGTTTCTCTTATTTGGTTTATCTTGAAAAGGGTTTGTAGCTAAGATATTGATTCGTCGTCTGTTTTGTTTTAGTTTTTAGTATTTTTTTATAAATATTAAATGTACATTACCTTTTTTTCTCCCATTTTTATGTCCCTTTCTCCAGTTCTTATCTGCTTTTACAACGAATTTCGGTTACTCTTTTTATCTGTTTCCTTCTTTTTCTTCCATTCTATCTCTCTATGTATCTATTTATTTATTTATCTATCTATCTATCTATATATATATATATATATATATATATATACATATATATATATATATATATATATATATATATCACCAACCATATATACATCTACTTCAAAATCCAGTACTATATATATATATGTATATATATATATATATATATATATTAATTATTATATATGTAAATTTTCATATCAGCTACGATGTGCAGACAGTTTCAATCATATTTGATCTCATTTATTAAGTGCGATTCTCTCTGAATATTCAATCAACTGCATTTAAGTCATTAAAAATACATTATTAAACCTTATCAAGCACTTTTTCTCGCTATCGCCGCTCTATCTCTCTCTCTCTATCTATCTAACTATCTATCTATCTAGCTATCGCCCACCATATATACATCTACTTCAAAATCCAGTACTATATATATGTATATATATATATATATATATATTAATTATTATATATGTAAATTTTTATATCTTGCTATTTGATCTCATCAGGCAAAAAGAATTATAATAAAAAAATTAAAATGTTTCAAGACCAATTTCAAATTTGAGGAGAGAAAATATGCCATGACTTACGTGAAGCAAATTTAAGTTCTTATGGATTTAAATTAATTACAAAAGTCAAATTTAAGTTAAAGAAGGAGAAAGGAGTTTAAAAGGATAGTTTTAGGGAAGAGTTAGAGAGAGTAATAAGAAGAGAGGTGTAATATAAAGATATAGAGGGGGTATGAATACACTAAGGGGAAGTAAAGGAGATGGGGTAAAACAATTGGCATGTAACTAACGAAGATATCAGACGACGATATTAACAATATTATAATTCCAATCATTTAAAAGTATTTCCACTATAGAAAAAAGTTTTTCTACATAAGATCATAATGTCTATCAATACAACACGATGTTTCTCGTTCAATTATTTATTTATTTACATATTTATTTATTTTAAAATTATATATTTTGTTTGAAATGAACGTTGACTTTTTCCCGTTATATCGGATTGGATATTTATTAATAATAAGTTTGAATATTGAAGCTTACCAAAGAGTATTTATTTTAGCATTTATGTAGTTTCCATATATACACATACATATGCATGCATACATACACATGCATACATACACATGTAGACACGCACACTAATGCACATGCATAGGATATACCCGCACAGAGACACACATATGTCCATGTATAAATTGTTTTTTAAATTTTTATTAATTTATATAAGTATCCATGTGTTTATTATTATTATTATTATTATTATTATTATTGTTATTATTATTATTACTGTTATTATTATTAGTAGTATTAATATTATTATTGCTGTTGTTCTTATTATTATTATTATCATTATTATTATTATTATTATTATTATTATTGTAGTGTATTTTTAGGAACAAAATTTGTCCTTATAAAAACATTTCTTCTTAGTATCTTATACATCTTTGAAAGTTTGTAACTTGAATTATATTATTGGGAGTGTATTAGTGGGATAATTTTCAATATATGTTAGCAAATAGGAACAGTGAAATTATTTAAACCGATATATAAAGTACGAATGTTGTATTGCAGAAAGTCTATTAGAGAAATAACGATCAGAGCTTGGGTATTAATTTTATTGAGGGAGTTTTGTAATATTGGATAACTTGGTATAATTATGGAAAGTTGTTATCTTAGGTTAATTTAGTTATTAGTCGTGGATTTAAACAAATTGGGTACTTAATTATATGGGTGTATTAGGCATATCACTAATATATATGCATATATAGACAACGCATACACATAGAAACCTTCATAGAAATATTGACACAATATCATTACTTGTGCAGTACATTAAAATATAAATATAAAAAATATACATGCATATATATGCGTATACCCAACATATAACCAAACATCATATACACATTCAAATATATATATATATATATATATATATATATATATATATCCGTATATATATATATATATATATATATATATATATATATATATATATATATATACTTATTTATATATATAAAAATCCGTAACTTTACTAAGATGATAAAATGTCTGTATGCGGTATATATGTTTATTTTCATGTATATTTGTATATGCGTATGTGTATCTTCACATATATATGTTTGTGCATGTGTGTGTACGTATGTCGTATAAATTGATATGTATATATATATATATATATATATATATATATATATATACATATCAATTTATACGACATACGTACACACACATGCACAAACATATACATGTGAAAATACACATACGCATATACAAATATACATGAAAATAAACATATATACCGCATACAGACATTTTATCATCTTAGTAAAGTTACGGATTTTTATATACTTATTGGTTGTATCAAATCAATAATTAATTTTTATCTTAATAAGTTAATATATCAAAGATTATTAAATAATAGTTATTACAAGTTAGAAAAGCATTTTATCCAAGGCATGAAAATTGTTAAACGAAATGTCTTTACTATAGGCTTTAAAAATAAAGGTACAAGATTCAATTTGAAATTTATTTATCTTCAAATTCACTTTTATAAATTTTACAAAGTAAGGTATAAAAATTTAATTTAAATTGAATAAACAATTTACCTTGGTTTTATTTTATGTAATGTACATTCTGTTGCACTTTTCAACAAATCATTGAAAATGTTATATCTATATCATAATAAGATGAAAGATAATGTTTTTAAATTACAACAAAATATCCATTACATAAAATAAGCCCATGCTTTTCTAACTTGTATCTGATCTTTTTAAGATTATATTTAAAAACTCTCCTTCTCTCTATTTCAGTTTGTATTTTTCCTCCCACCACAATGTATTTTTGCAACCCCATCTTTGTATTCTAACAGGTCTGAATATTCTCTCTCTTTCAGTTCGTATTTCTCCTCACACCACAACTGATTTTTGCAACCCCTTCTTTGTATTATTACAGGTCTGAATATTCTCTCTGTTTCAATTTGTATTTCTCCTTACACCACAACTCATTTTTGCAACTCCTTCTTTGTAATACAGATCTGAATAATGAGAAAACCTTAATTTTTTTAACAAAAACTTTAAAATAAGTTTTTAAATTAAATTTTTGTGAACATTTTTCACAATAGAAAATATTTAAAATTTAATAATATATATAATTCATCATTATAATATATATATTCGTCATATAATTCTCATTAACAAATATTTAGTACATAACGAGAATAACGGGATGAAAATTTCAAAAGGACGGTATAATTGGTTACGATCAATAGTAGTCCTCGCCAGAAAAATATTTGTTATTGTTATTCTATTATTATTATTATTATTATTTTATTTATTATTATTATTATTATTATTATTATTATTATTATTATTATTATTATTATTATTATTATTATTTAAAACATTCTTTGTCCTGTCTCTTTAGCGCGAAGACTAATAACTTTTAGTATACTTAGATAAATTAACGCATACATATATAGATATATATACTAATATATATATATATATATATATATATATATATAAAACCTTCATGTTCATATATACCTCGTGTTATAAACACTATTTATCTTCCTATGCATCTTTGTATATATTTTCATTGTTATTCTTCTATTATTATTCCTAATTATTATTATTTACTTATTATTATTATTATGATTTATATCTTTTTATTAATGTTTTAACATATGAGAAGAGTGTATTCTCATCAGAATCGCACATCAAAATTGGTTAAACGTGTTCTTAAGAAACTTAAAATACATTTAAACTCATCATTTCTATTTTAAAGCTTTTTTTTCTAAAGGCGTATAGCTTCTTTTTTTAAATTTAGGAACTTGAATGAAAGTATTTCAATAAACACCATTTTTTAAATTCCTTGTATATGTTTGGGATAATATTTTTATATATGTAAGGGATAAGAGTAGCTTAACATTTTAAAAAATTACATCAATATATTAAGTGCGAAATAAAATAAAACGAGTTAGGAGAAAACCCTTCGAGTTTGGGTGTTTTGTAACTGGAATTTTAGGTTTGTTAGTTGTAAATTTCATTAATGAAAATGTCGAGCTAAATGGGTGAATAAGGTATGTGTCTCACAGACAAAAATCGAGTATGCATATATAAACCCATATATATAAAACCAGAATATAACCTAATATTCATACTAACACTTACATATACGGATAACTGTATGCATATACATACAAAAATAGATCCATACTAAAACTATGTATACAAACACCCGTTATGCACACACACATATATATATATACATATATATGTATGTATGTATATATATATATATATATATATATATATATATATATATATATATATACTAATAAAAGTACCCGGCGTTGACTGGGTTCAAACACAGCCTACAGAAAATGGACTCTGATTTATGAAAGTATGATAGGTTATGAAAAGGAAGGGGTGTAAAGAGATAGCTTCGAATTCGGGGGTATCAAAACCGAAGTAAAATGTGATGAAAGTAAAAATAAAATAGATAAACCCCATAATTTATTATCCCATACCTGTTCAGACTGAAACACTTATCACTATATTCTGTGGATCTATATTAAAGAAAAAAAAACTTGTTAAACTTTGTGACATATTTCCATTCTATGGAGGTCAGGCGCGAACATCCCATAATTTTATCATACCAGATTTCTTCCAACTGAAAAGTAATTATCAAAGTATACTTACGCAGATGGTTATGAAAAGTCTTTATAAAAGTGTTTGCCTATTTCCATTCTATGGAGGCCAGGCGCGGACGCAGACGCCACAATTTTAGTATACCATCCCTATTTAAGTTAAACAAAATTATTAAAGTAATCTTATGTACATCTATGTCAAAAATACTTTTAAACGTTTTTTTTTTTTATTTTAAAATTTTTTATTTCTATATTTTGGGTACCAGGCGCGAACGCAGACCCCAACATTTTTATGAACCACTGTTCTGGCAGATCAAACATACCCATTACTGTGTCTCGATAGATCTTCTATAATTATATGCAATCAGTTTTTTTTTAAATAGTCAACCATATAGGAGCCTATTCATGACCAGACACACACACACACACACACACACACACACACACACACATACATTCAGCTTTATATTATATATATGTATATATATATATATATATATATATATCAATCCACAGACAAATACATATATACAGACATACAAATACATACAAGCGTATATACAAATACACAAATAAAACACATATATGCATATATGCATGCATATAAAGACCCAATAAACAAACATATACCTATATGCAGTATGCAGATTATCTTTTATTTTGGTAATAGATTTTTTTTCTAAACTAAAATTACTGAGAAGACATTCTTTATAATGTCCGCAGTTTATGGAAGTTGCTCACCTTTTATTGAGTAACGTATCCCTGTATTGAAATCCTATGATTAATAATTTCTTCGAAATACAAAGGTAACCTCGGGAGCTAAGTATATATATATATATATATATATATATATATATATATATATATATATATATATATATATATAAATTGATATATATATATATATCAATATATATCAATATATATATATGTATATATATATATATATATATATATATATATGTTATGAGAAAAATAGAAAAAACGAATGAAATTATTAAAAATCAACGTTTCGTCCTTATTTCAGAGGACATCTTCAGGATAATTGAAATTTAAAATAAACATCTTTTCTTACATTTTTATTTTTTATTTCAATTATCCTGAAGATGTCCTCTGAAATAAGGACGAAACGTTGATTTTTAATAATTTCATTCGGTTTTTTCTATTTTTCTCATAACATAACGTCAACCACTGCTGGTATTTTTTAATTCCTTATACATACATATATATATATATATATATATATATATATATATATATATATATATATATATATATATACTCGGGTTTATTGAACTTTTGAATAGTCAAGTCGCTGCCTGATGATATCTGTTGTTTGATTGAAACAAGTGGCTATTTGTAGCAGCGGGATGTGAGCATGTTTATATAACAATAAACAAGTATATATATATATATATATATATATATATATATATATATATATATATATATATATATATATTATTCCCACGGCCTGACATTACAGCCCACAATTCCTATGCGATTCTGTGATATTGTTGGCTGTAAAAATAATTATATATTCTTTAACATTCTGAAGTGGATGTATGGGGTTGTGAGTGTGTGGATGTGTGGGTGATAGTTAATTATCTTACTATGTACTAATATAGATCCAGGGAAAATTACATATATATATATATATATATATATATATATATATATATATATATTTCATAAAATCCATTGTAAGTTACAAGCAGGAATGTTGGTAAATAGTCAATGTTACGAAACATTGTGTAAATTTCAGTACGGAAGACTAGCATAATTGAAAGCACATAATACACCCCATTGATTGAATAAGCGTTCAGATCTAAATCCCGCATAGTTTCCTCGTAAAAACAATAAAACCCATTTTTGTGACTTTTACACGTGTTCTCTGTTGTCGAAGTTGATGCCATTTTACTTGAATGTACCGTTACGTTTAATTAATGTGGTCAATATCCATTGATATTTCCACCCCATAACATTCTAAATACCTCCTGTTCGAGGTGAAGAAACACGTATGCCATAAAAAACTACAGAATTGTTTAACATGCTATTTCCCTTTTTGCATTCAGCATTGAAGCAGTTGAATAACAGTAATAATAAACATATAATAAACATATATATATATATATATATATATATATATATATATATATATATATATAGGGAGAGAGAGAGAGAAAGAGATAGGGAGAGAGAGAAAGAGAGAGATGGTTGTGTGTGTGCGTGTGTGTGTATGTGTGTGTGTATGTACGTATAAAGTGATCTTGTCTGCCTGTCTTTCTAAGTAAAAATCTTTACCACATTCTTCTATCAAATATTAGTCTATAGACTTGGAACTTGATGTACAAGCATTTTTAATCTGTGGAACAAATTCGCTTAGTTTTTAGCCAGTATAAATAGGAGTCATTTTTTTTTAAGGAGACTAAGCAGGCGTAAGCTGACTTAACATGGAATTGTAATTGTTACTTAAACAAATGTATATTTACACTACATGTCGGGAGGTTACGAATTGCGCAATGCAAAATAAATAACAAACATATATTTCATTAATATTGGCATTGTATGATTCAAGGAGTATGGGTGATGTTTACATAGAACAGAACATAAACCACTGAAAAAGAGGTAGCGAGAGAGAGAGAGAGAGAGAGAGAGAAAGAAAGAGAGCGAGTCAGATACAGAGAGAGAAAGAGAGAAGTCAGAAAACCGATTGATATTTATAACTCTCTCTTCTGTCGATTGTGAAAAATGCTTCATTATAAATAACCTTCTATGTTGACTAATTCGTCCCTGTGTTTATTTCTAGCGTAATGACAAAAGAATTGTCAGATGTATGTATAGTTTTAGCAAGTCTTTGAAAAGTGCTAGCTAGAAAATTATATACGCATTCAACGCCGCAACATACGCATTTGCAAGTACACATTTATCCCTTAAAGTAGTGTAATTTTAAACTATTTCTTATCGATCGGACGCCAGATTGAACGGAAACAACTAAGGTTGGAACGTTATAAGTTTTGGTATCTAATCTAGCTGAGGAGACCCACATCATATTTTTAAAGCTTTTGAATGTACTACTATATATTGAGTACAATATTGTACTCCAGAACGTATTGGTTCTATAATAGATAAGAAATTTGGATTAATAAAAATATCATATTGAAGCATATTTACTCATTTGGTGCCGCCTGGATATCACTACTATGAAATGGATTACATATAATCAAGGAAGAATTGATTTTGTAATAATAAATACAGAATTTGCATATATAATTATCAAATATGAGCGTATTTTGATACCGTAACAACGCTATATATATATATATATATATATATATATATATATATATATATATATATATATATATATATATATATAAATCACTACTTAATTTACTTACATAAAATTAATATACGAAAGTATAGATTTATGCGTAAACTTTAAGTATTTACTTCAAAAGTGCTCAATACGTAGGTAGACCTTGTTAGTAATTTATAAAATATATATGGCGATTAAGCTACACTGAATATTCAGCGTTTCATCCACTCTAGGACTCTTTTTTTCTTTTTTTTTTTTTTTTTTTACACAGTGATCACCACTTATCAAGGCCCGGAAGCCACTCAGGGATAAGGGTTATTGCAAGTACATCACGTTAGTGAGGAGATTTTATGAAGTGTTTAATTAGGGGGGCGGTTCATTAGGAATTTGTTAACATTAGACTTGAAGGCATCCAAGTTGTAGTCCGGAGGGAAGCAGGCAGACGGAACAGAGTTCCACAGGCGTGCAGTTCTAAGAAAGAAGCTTTGCTCATGAAATCCGCGTTTTGATTTAGGCACAGATATAGAGTGGGGGAAATTTTTCACAGTGGATTCAGCTAGACGGGTGATTTTCGTGAAAGTTTGGCGAGGGGGGGACCAGGGATTGGAGTTCAGACGAGCACCTGCCATGAAAATAACGATAAAACAAGGATAGGCTCGCAACGTCTCTTCTGTGGGAGAGGGGTTGCAGGGTAGAGAAAAGGGCATCCCCCACTAAACCACGAAGTCTATTTTGTACTCTGTCAAGGCATGATAGGCTGTTTTTGGCAGCTCCTGCCCAGATATGGCAACAGTATTCCATCCTTGGCCGTACTTGGCTTTTATATAGATAGAGAATTGAATCAGTAGTGAGATATCTTCTGGAGCGGTAGAAGGATCCCACCATCTTACCTGCGACCTTGGCAACAGACTTGATGTACGTGTTCCATTTCAGATCAGGAGTAAAGGTCAAACCCAGAAGCTTGTCAAAACACGGGGCCTCACCCAGACGAGAGCCATCCATCACAATTGATGTCAGCTGGGGATCAGAGCGTTAATGATGTAAGGATAGGAGTTTGGTTTTAGATGCATTAAAGGTAACTAGCCACATCTTCCCCCACTGAACCACGCGCTCGAGATCAGAGGAGAGAGAATCCGAGAGAACTTCGTCATTTACAGCCTTTGATGTGTTGCCGTAGATGGTCGTGTCATCAGCATAGATGTCAACGAATGATTTAAGTATGTGTTTAGGGAGGTCATTGATGTAGATCAGGAAGAGAGTTGGGCCGAGGATTGACCCCTGAGGGACTCCAGCATTTATATTGCAGGCCTCCGATTTTTGTCCATCTACCACTACTCTTATGAGCCTATCGGAGAGAAATGATTTAATGACTGAGAAAACATTTCCAGTTATACCGTAGCTGGAAATATTGTGAAGTAGACCCTTATGCCATACTTTGTCAAAGGCCTTTGATATGTCGAGAGCAATTGCCCTAGAAAGGAAGCCTTTGTCAAGAGATTCACTAATCCTGTGGGATATAACCGTCAGCACATCTGCGGTAGATCTTGCAGAGCGGAAACCATATTGTGTGTCACTAAGAAGGTTGTTTCTGCTGAGGTGGTTGACTATTTCTCTATTTAATATTGATTCCAGTAACTTACTCATAACACAGAGAAGACTTATTGGTCTGTATTGAGAGGGAGATGACTTATCACCTGAATTCTTAAATACAGGGCAAACTGATGAGGTCTTCCAGGGGGTCGGAAAGCACTTCTCCTTAAGGCAGCGCTTAAATAGTTTCGTAAGTATGGGAGCAAGTTCTGGTTGAAGCTTTTTTAACACTATAATTGGGATGCCATCAGGGCCAGTTGCTTTACTGGAATCTAGGTTTTTTTATTAGCTTGGCGACCTCATGCACGGATATTTGTATATTACCTAGCTTGTTCTGTGTTATAGGAGGAAATATGGGGAGTTGATGGCCTTCGTCGCATAGGGTAGAATTAGCTGCAAAGTTCTTTGCAAATAGTTTGGCCTTGTCTGACGCTGACGAGATAACCTCTGGTCCACTGATAATGGTTGGGATAGAACGCACACTTCTGTTCAGGATCCTATTTGTTATTTGCCAAAACTGGTGGGAACCAAGCCGCTGATCAGCTACCTTGGATTTAACAGACTGGGCATATAGCTCTCTTGCATTTTTTATTACTCTTTTACAGTGGTTGCTGGCAGTCCTGAAAGCAGCTTTCGTCTCAGTGCATCTATTACGTTGGTAGTTATGGAAAAAGTGATTTCTGTGCGCGATAGCAGCAGCACATTCTGGGGAGAACCATGGCTGGCTGTTAGGTTTTTGTTGGAATTTTTTTGATGGTATGAATTGGTCTATGCCTACAATTAACCATTCGGTCAGATCTGATACTATAGAGGACACTTCCTTTTTAAACATGGAGTGCAGAGGTAAATCAGATATGAATGTACGGAAGCTTTCCCAGTCAGCCATAGAGTATCGGTATACAGTACGGTGGAGGGGTACGTCTGATGGCTTCTTACATTTTGTTTTTATCTTAACTGATACGACGGAGTGGTCGGAGGATCATAAAGGAGAATGAACGGTACATGAACATAGCTCAGGGGAAGGTGAAAGAAAAAGGTCTAAGAGGCTTGCATATTGATTGGGTGTATCGGGCACACGGGTGGGTTCGCGAACAATCTGAGTGAGGTCATAAGCAATGGCAAAATCATGACAAAACCTCCCCTCATCATCTGTCTTATTTGAATGGGTCAGCCATTCCACGTTATGGACGTTGAAGTCACCACAGATGTGGATGTTAGCCGAGGGATGTGAAGACAGTATGTGGTCTATTTTCTCAGATATGCTCTTAAAGATAGTAACTCCGCTGTTGTGGGGCCTATAGAGGGCAAATATAAATGCAGTGGTGTTAGCAAGTGCAACCCTGAAGCACATATAGGGTAAATTAGGATCTTCTCTAGAGATATCCCTGCCACATGGGAAGCCATCCTTAATGTAGGCACATATTCCATGCCCATGGCGATCTTGGGAGTCAGATTTAGCTGTTAAATTGGAGTATCCATTAATTATGAACTCATCTAGGGAAGTGGTCGGCCCTATTCCAGTTTCACATAGAAATAATATGTCCGGTTTCGTCTCCTGTAATTGGGTTTCAACCTCTGGAAGGTTGGAACGTAGACCCCTGATATTGGAGAAGGAGACCTGGTAGTAGGGGTCTACGCTGGAAGATGGGGTTCTAGGTTTAATCGAGTTTTTATTCTGGAGATATTTCATGTTGAGGTTTGGGGATTTGTGGAATAGGTCGGCATACTTGGTTAGAGCAGTACAGAGAGGGAAAGTAAGAGAGAAAAAGACAGGAATTTTTTCTTTTTTTTATTTGTAGCACACGAAAAGGTAAAGCCGTAACAATTACCCACTAGTATGGCATCGAGAGGCCCCACCAGAGACTACTGCATGGTCCAGATCCACTCACCAAATGGCAATACAGCAGTCCCAGTACTTTGCGCCTGCTGATAGGACAGCCTCCTTAGTGGTTAATCCAAGGTTCGGGTCCCTGACTATCAGGCGGATAACGTCAGCCCAGACAAAACGTTTACCTCCAGCACCCTTACTAGTGACATGGCAACAAGGACAGACAAAGACAGAAAAATATCCGACATCTCAGACTACTGGTCACCAAGTAGTACCGACCTTTAAGCAGCTTTTTCTTCACCCTTTGTCAGAAACATCACCCATTGAATGAGGACTGAATGACAAAATAGGAGAAGCGAGAGTTACTGGAGCTGCCGATAACACATCCACTGTATTATCTACTCTCCATGGCTTATGCGCGAATTCTGTGGTTGTTTATCGTTTTAATATGCTCCTCTTCTATTGAGATTTTAGTTAACCAATCAGCTTTCTAGTATCCACCGCGCCCTTCCTATCAGCCAATGGACATGCATTTTATCGGACAAAGGATCTATTTTAAAACTCGGTTAGTGTTTATATATATATATATATATATATATATATATATATATATATATATATATATATATATATATATCCTAATTTAGTAATTTAAATTTAATGATGTGAAACGATTAAATTTCAAATCCAGAATTTTTATTAAATGCAAGACAAAAAAAAAAGCATTCCCAAATGTATATTTCCTTTACATATTAATTTTCGAAGTTTATCACCTCAGATAAAAAAATATTAGCATATATTATAAATAATTCATACCTAATTTCCTAAATGCAATCCTAGAAAAGCATTATGTAAAAGTTTTTACAACTTTTACATAATAGATTAAAGGAAATTAGATATTACTGCAGAATGAAAAGGATATTGAACTCCGTATTTAAATTATATGTTAAATGCTGTAGTGAGAGTTTTTGGTAGCAGGGTTGTTAAAGGTGTCAATGCGTATCGTAATTCTTCTAAGGCACAAGGTAACAATGCGAAGTAGGCCTGGTTTCTTGGTTTCGCCTTTGGTTAGATGACGTATCCGGTAAGTAGTTGGTCATGTCAGTTCAGTGAATATGTTTTTATAATAAACGTATATTTATTATATTTTTTTAATATATAACTTTCATAATGCACTTCAAGTGTAATTTCACAATTTTGGAGACAGATAAAACTAAATTAAATAAATGAGAGAAAAGAAATGAATTATCTAACAAAGCCAACCATATATATATATATATATATATATATATATATATATATATAAATATATATATATATATGTGTCAGTGTGTGCGTGTGTGTGTGTGTATATTCCAAGAAACAAAACAAGTGTAAAATTATATTATAATGACCAAAGGCCATCTTTGGGTAATCATGTATATATATATATATATATATATATATATATATATATATATATATATATATATATATATACATATATATATATATATATAAAGTAATTTCTTTCCTGTATTTTAATTAAACTACTAATTTCACTATTACATTAAAATACACTCTGCTCTTTAGACTATTGTTCTAATCTCCTTTAAATATATATATATATATATATATATATATATATATTGAATAAATGAAAAAGTCTATAATTCAATTTTCATGATGTTGAACATCATATAATTTATTCCTTTAATTTAGTTGATATGTACAATTCTTGACAATATCTGTTTCGTAGCACAAAATCAATCACTTAATTATTATATAAATCAGTGGATCTATTTTGCCATTAACTCATCAGAAGAAATAGCAACATTCAATCCGCCAAAAGGAAATAAAGTGTGAGCAGTTGTAAATACCTTTTAATAGGTCACTCATTCATTACATTGAGCTTGTTAAATAAGAATTGGTATGTATTATAAAGAAATAAAGTATATTTCTATGTATATATATATATATATATATATATATATATATATATATATATATAATTGTAGGTGAAAAGTGTATCTATAAAAGAAATGGAGCGAAACCCTCTTACATAACTTTTTTCAATTTTGTTTTATTACGTCATTTTAATTTGTATTTGTATTTATTATTCTTTAAGATTAAACAGTAATCTTTACAAAAAAAAATAAAGAAGACCAGACAAACATTAGTAAAAAAACAATATGTATAAATAAATATTTGTTGATAGGTTTACTTATGTTCATCCCTTTTTTCTCGCTTGCTGATTCACTCTTTCTCTCTGTATCTGTCTCTCTCTATCTCTTTCTCTCTCTCTCTCTGTATATATATATATACATGTATATATATATATATATATATATATATATATATATATATATACATGTACATTCCAAAGCCACAGATATATTTATTTTACCGTTATTGTGTGTTTCTTGATGTATTGCATTGCATATTACCCCTGTTTAATTAGAATGATGGAATACCACTACACAATCCAATAAGATTCCTAGGAAAGATCAATTTTCTTTTACTTTGGTTGAAAAGGACAAATACTTTATATGAATTAGAACTTTGGAAAATTATAAGTAACTAGCACCCTTCTTTATTATAGGATTAATTGCAACCTTCCAGAACAAAAAACTGTTCTCATTCCAGATTGCACGAAGAGATAAAAAAAAAAAACACTTATTGAATTTGTTATTAAATTATCCAAAAACGGTTGACATGCCGTAAAACAAACCAATTTATCCGAAGACCATATATAAATATCTTAGATGGAAAGAACTTGAAGCGTAACAACTTATTTTCCACTTATTTTCCACTTATTTTCTAAATTACTAGATTCAGCGTTTAAGAGTCAGAAATTGTTTGATATGCTATAAATCAAAGAAATTAACAAATACGCTAGTGAACGATATGCAATGAAAGTGATAGGTGAACGTATTCAATTTATGTAGCGTTTATCAGTGGAGATATAATATATTGGTTTCACGTGAATGAACCTTGCAACTCAGACAAATAAAAAAGAAAGAAAGTGAAAGGAATACTTGTATTTAGCCGTGAGGGAATTGGTCAGTCGATCGCCTTTAATAACCTTTCAAGCAACAGGCTGATAGGAAAGGGTTCCGGATAATCAATATATCGAGTTTACCAATGTTTTTAATCTGATTGGAAATACAGCCGAACATCTGTATATATATATATATATATATATATATATATATATATATATATATATATATATATATATATATATATATATATATATATATTTATATATAAAGTTATAAAATGTATATGGGGATTAAGCTACACTGAAGATTCCGCGTTTCATCCACTCTAGGACACTTCAGGCTTCATAAGCCTGAAGGGTCCTAGAGTGGATGAAACGCGGAATATTCAGTGTAGCTTAATCGACATACACATTTTATAACTTACTAACTAGCTCTACCTACGTATTGAGCACTTTTGAAGTAAATACTTAAAGTTTACGCATAAATCTATACTTTCGTATATTAATTTTATGTGAGTAAATTAATTAGTTACACACACACACACACCCACATATATATATATATATATATATATATATATATATATATATATATATATATATATATAAGAGCAACGAGTTAATAAAACATGTAAAAACATTTTGAAAAAGAGTAAAATCATATCTAATTTGAAAAGGAAACACAAATAAGTGGATAGTCCTTAATCCGCGGGCTTTCGAGGAAACACTTTCCTTCTCATCAGACGGTAGGAATTATCAACATGCGGGATCGGATTTTGCATGCAAAAGTATTTGGTGAAACTGCAAGTAAGTCAAAGATCTTACTTGAAAACAAAAAAAGTGAAGCAGAGAGAATAGCGTGAAGAAAAAGGTGATTTTAAATTTTTTTTTTGTGTATTCATTTATTTATTCAATGAAATCACCTTTTTCTTCACCCTATACCCTATTAACTATTTGCCCTTATTGTACGCTCTATCACCTATTTGGTTTTCTCGAGCTTTTACATCTGGTTGAGATTACTTTATAAATATTAATTCTTTAATATTTATAATATACTTTAGTTTTACCATCTTGGATTATTTTGGTGATTTTAATTGTAATTTATATATATATATATATATATATATATATATATATATATATATATATAGTAACGTTTGCGTGTGTGTGTGTGTGTGTTTGTTTTTGTGTACACGGCCCCCATGTTTAAAGAAATATAAATGCGATATGTGTATACACCTCTCCTGGTCAAGAAAGCCTCGTTTCAACTGTATTATTTAAAAATATAATTTAAAATTTAATTACTTAGTTAATTCCCATTCAATTTATGTTTGATTCAACTCATTTTATCTGAAATCTGAACGCGTTTAATTTTCAAACCAGAAAGCCAAACGGGAATAACTGATAGTTTAATTCTTTATTACTTTTATTTTTAATTCGGATGAACTTTTTTTTTCGCTCATCCTTAATTTTTAAGTAACCTTTTTTAATTGTTACCAGACAATCCGAGACCCGTTGTGTCAGCATGTTATATTAGCGACGGAATTAATGTATGAGCGTGACACTTGTGACGTAAGTAAAATAGAGTAAATGCTACAAAAGAACACCGACCACTCTAATTTGTTTTTTAGGAGTATTCGAGGTCGCTGACAACGAATCTCATAATTAAAGCTGCCGCAACTTTACCGTCTGCATGGTATAAACCCCTATGCCTTGGCACTATTTGTGCCATTTCACCGCCTTCGGTAGTGTTATCTTACATGATACGTTCGCGTGCGAACGGGTGTAATGATCTGTCTTATCACATCGCGTAGGAATCTTGGCATGCCGGAATCTTTAAGCTGCCATTTCAAAGTTTTTAAAAACAGAGGTTTATTTATTTATTTTGTCATACGTAGTTTTAATGCTTTTTAATTGATCTAAAAAGTTTTCACGAGCGGTTTACAAAATCATAATAACCAAACACATTTTTATGCTTTTTTTTGAGGGGGGAGGTAGTCAATTGTAGGACTTGTGTAGTTTAACAGCCGCTTCTGCAGTTTAATTAACATTTTCTTGTAAGTAACGCGCCGACATTTACCATTTATCAAAAAATATGTTTACATTGTGGCGGAGGACGGTGGTGGTATAAGGCACGCGCACCCTAGCACCACGACCGCCCTCGACGGGTAGTGTTTTAATAAATATCTATATATACGAAGTGCCTTGAATACGTTTGAAGACATTTTTTGGTAAGGATATTTTATTGATAATACAGACATGAAACTCTAGTTCATTTCGAAGTAATCTCCTTCTATTGTAATGCACTTGTTGTACCGTTCCAACAACGTTTGGAATGCCCGATTGAAACCTCCTGTCACAACCTCTTTTATCTACTCGATTGTCTGATAACGATAGCCTCTAACGGTTAAGTGAGCTTAGGGATAGCTAATTGTCACAGTGAGCAAGGTCTAGATCATAGGGAGGATGAGGAACTGTCGTAATGCCCACCGTTATCAAATCATCTGCGATCTAAACTGAGCACCCTTGGAACAAACTTTGCGCAAATCTTCCGCATATTCAGTTCCTAAAGAATAATTGTGTGCACAGTTTCCGCACTGACATTAAAGTATGCACGTATTGTCTCTATTGACATAATACAGTCTTTATCCGTCAAATTCTTTAATTAGCAAATTAACTATTGTGTTCTGATACTCCATACTCACCCTAGACCTTTCGGAATCTTTCTCATACCTTCTAAATTCCTTGAATCTCAAAACTGATGTTCGATTAAAACACGTTCGTCCAAAAGTAGGCTGGAGAATTCCGTACGTTTCTGTGGAATTTTTTCCAAGTTAAAAATATCATTTTAGTTCATATCGGCCTGTCAAAATGTAATAATGTGCAGATTGCATTTTTGAAATTCACCAGTTGTGGCACTCAGTTTTTAGTAGGGTGTATTCCAAGTCATGTTGCAACTGTTCATTAGAACTTGAAATCAAACAAAAAATGGTTAATCATCTGATAAGACGTATAGCAATAACATGACTGAGTTTTTAAGAGTCTACCACAATTTTAAATGCCTGTACAAAAATATCTGAACACTTATTAAAGGTTCCTTGTATGTGTGCGTGTTTGTCTGTTTGTGTGTACAGAAGGAGATAAATAGAAAGTGATGGGCGACATGCTTAACAGATGAAACAACCTTTGAGTTCCAAGCATGTGCCCGTGTATACAGCCGCGCATATGTCCCCCTTGTGGATAAGAAAAAAAGGACCAGTCTCTTACCGAACGCCATTTTCTTCCATGCTCTCAGATCAATATCAGGATCAATGAGTTTTCTTTCGAGACAAAAATCGATAAACCAGTCCGTTTTTTTCATCAAAAGAATTGCAGCATGAAAGCAAGCAAAAAATACATACAAAAAGAATTATACCTGTTTATTATTATTTTTTTCTTTAAATTTTCTCCCCCCAATTTAACGTTTAAGGCTTTGTGATTTTATCTGCATGCTTTTTTAGGAGAATGTGAACCGGCTTGCACTCATATATAAACAATAATGCACACACAAACACACATCAATATATATATATATATATATATATATATATATATATAAATGTCGGTAGGGTCTCGAAGAAGATCCCCAACATCGTTCGAGCGTAGAGGAGTGATAGGTAATCTGGATGACCCCTAAACTGCGCGCAGTAGCCTGTATAAGATCTTGGTGTTGTTCAGAACCGAGGTGAGCTGTATTTCCTCAGCTTCCTGTCTCCACCATTCGTCCTGCATTTTACGCAACCCCCTCTGCATCTCGTGCTTGATTGCCTTAAACTTGTACCTCAATCGATCTTGCTTACCATCCCTCAAACCACCCCCGAAATAAGCGTGCAATGCCCTGGCTTTTCAATCAAGCAGAGCCTGAATTTCAGTATCATTCTCATTGAACCAATTCTAATGTTTACACCCACAATAACCTAATACTCTCTCACATACCTCATAAACAGATTCCTCAAAAGTAGGCCAATCATTTTCACAATCAATCTCTTCCATATCCTTAACTAGTTTCTCCCCCATAATATTGCCCGTTAGACGGGCAACATTAAGTCGCTTTGGCATAGCCACACTAGCTCGCCTCATTTTTGGCTTCCCAACACACTTAATCTTTGCACGGACCAACCGATGGTCGGTCCAGCACTGTGCACCCCGCATGACACGAACACTGCAGATATTCCTCATCTCACATTTTCTGACTAACACATAGTCTGTCAAGTGCCATTTTTTGGAACCAGGATGCATCCAGGTCGTCTTGTATTTGTCCTTCTTCTGGAACAGGGTGTTACCGATTTTAAAACCCATCTCTGAACAAAACTGCAACAACATCAGACCATTGATATTACACTTGCCCACTCCGTGTTTACCCAGCACGTCTCAGGTTTCTGAATCTCTTCCCACCCTAACATTAAAAGCTCCAAGAATAAAGATCTTATCAGCAGAGGGAATGCGTCTAACTACACTGCACAAAGCAAGGTAGAAAGCAATGTTTTCATCTTCTGTTGCATCCATAGTGGGTGCATAGACACTCAAAATAGTTGTATAACAGCCATTTACCAGAGGTAACCTCATAGTCATGATCCGATCACTCACACTAGAGGGAAGTTCTTCCAGGCTAGAAAGAATTGATGCCTTTATAGCAAAAGCCACGCCGGATTCCCTCTTACATCCATCCGCTTTACCACTCCAGAATATGGCGTAGGCCCCAGTCAACTCAGAAAACTGTCCCTTATCAGCCAGCCTGGTCTCAGACAGAGCAACAATGTCCATGTCATAACGTTGAAGTTCTTTAGATACAAGAGAAGATCTACGTTCTGGACGCGTTATTGCTGACGGCAAGTCAAGCAGCGTCTGCACATTCCAACAGCCGATGGCCATTGTCATATATTTCCTCGGAATAGCATGATGACGACCGGGGCAAGGATGTGGAACCCTGAAACACCTGCCGAGCCAGACCCTGGAAATTTCAGTTCCCTTATGGCCATTTACGTTTATAATCATATTTTCCAACTTCATTGAATGTTTTGCCGTTTTAGGCTACAGCCAGCCTTTTTTTTTGCTATAAAGATACACGAGATGGTAAAAAGTGTATCTAAGTTATATCTAACAATGTCTGTGCATGAGGATTGTTATAGTGGGGAAAGACTTTACACAGAGACAATCCCACTCTCTAAACAATTGCAACATTGATCCAAAAAGAAGAGCAAGTCAACATCATTGGATGCAGCAGTCATCGCAGGTTTTATATCAGAGTTTTCCTTCTCCTAGAGAGATTGCCTTCACTACAGTTTACAGAGCCCTCTCCACCCACCATGCCATTTGATCATGACTGGAACTTGGGTTGCTGGGCACCCGAGCATATTCCACACGCCGGTGTGTCATATATGCCACAGCTTACAGGGCCTAAGCTCCTCTGGAGGTTTCTGTCAGGGTTACCTCACCCTTAGCCTTTAGTTAAATAACCTTGGCCCACAACGCAGTGGAGCTCTAGTTATATGTCGCAGGACATTCGCCGTTCATCAGAACCCCGTTTGCGTGATAGTGGTCACGACGTGCACGTGGGGTTGATTTGTCTGGGAGAAGCACAGAAAGACGCTAAGACATCTGTGTGCTTTTAACACATGTCCACACCATAGGTGTATATATATATATGTATATATAAACATATACATATATATACACACGTACATATATACATATGCATATCTATATACAGACATAGATATACATAAATATATACATACCGCAAGTATCTATATACATATACATATATATATATAAACATACACATAGATATATCTATATACATATACATCCATATGATGACTGTTACTCCTTGACAGACGTTTGCCATCTCTTCAGATTAATTTTGTGCGTCCATGTGCATGTAGATGGTTCTTTCGCCAGTCTACACTCTTACATAATCGTTCCCAGATGTGGCGGAGAAACTTACCAGTATTTGCGGGTTCTTTTAGAGGTACTTTATTAAGCACCGTTGATTGTGGTCTCAACCTGCTGGCAGATTTACATACTAGACCGCAGATATGACAAAACCTGGGTGGTCTGGGATGCAGTACATCCTCATAAAATTGCTGATCTTGTCTAACCTTTTGTTACTACACATGACTCGCACAGTCGGATTTAGAAAAAGACATCTGTCACAGTCACATATTGTACATTTCAATTCCTGTTGAACGTCAGCAGAGACTGCAGATTCATCCTGCTTTCGGAGAGCACGTTTTAATACTGTACGCTTATCACGCTTTTCCTCGAAGTTTCTACATAACTCAGTGATTGATTTTCTCCACACACACACCTACACACATATACACGTACATATATGTATCCATATATATATATATATATATATATATATATATATATATATACACACATATACATATACGTATTCATATATATAAATATATATGTTTATCATAATTTAGTAATTTAAATTTTATGACGTGACATCATAATTTAGTAATTTAAATTTAGTAATTTAGTAATTAATTAATTTATTACATAATTTCAAGTACATATACATATATGCTTCACAATAATGTAATATATAAGTGTGTATATATATATATATATTTATATTTAAGTGTAAATATTTTTTATTCAGTTTTGTTTACTTTATATAAATATCAATTTCTTATTTAAGAAGGTCAATTTAATTACAGAGCAATATAATGAATGGATGACAAAGGTCTATATTCCAAAGTCCATGATGTTGGATATCTTACAAGTTATTCCTTTAATTAAGTTGCAACATGCAATTCTTGACAGTATCTGTTTCGTAGCAAAAAAATCAATTTCTTAATTATTATATCAATCAGTGAATCTATTTTGCCATTAACTCATCGGAAGAAAGAGCAAAAATCAGTCCTTCAAAAGGAAATAAAATGCGTTTGGACATGATTTAAAAATCCAAAAACTATAAGAGAAGCTACAAATAACTTATAGTTTTCTTCCTTTATGTTACTTTGAATTTTGGTATATACATACATACATATATATATATATATATATATATATATATATATATAAAGACAAACATGATATAATTATTAGATAAAATTTATAAAAATATATAGAACAATTACATAAAATAATAATAATAGAATTAATAATATAATACTACTAATAATAATAATACTAATAATATATATTATAAAATCTATATGCCTATAAAAGTAAAATTTTGTAAATATATATATCTTGACATATATATATATATATATATATATATATATATATATATATACATACATATATATTCAGTAATGTGATTGATGATTTAAAATTCAAATTAGAATTAAATTAAAAATCCGTTTCACAAGAAGGACCAACAACAAAGTCAAGTACGATCGTTTCGGAAAACAATGGTAGACATTATGCCACGGACAATAATTTTTACATACAGTATTTATAAAAAAACAAAGTTTCATCATCAGCAAAAGTATTGGGAAGGGTTTTTGATATATGTAAAATACACCATAAATAAACCTATCATTAAAAGTAAGGTTAGTTTTTTTTTTGCCATGCTTTTTATTCCTTATATTCATGCTACTACTCTGGAAAAAAATTAAACTAAAAGGCATGTATTCACTTGATAAGCAAATTAATATGGGTTAAAGATAGAAATAAAATAGAATAAAATTATAAATCTGAATTTGGTTTAAATATAATATTATAATAATATATTTCTAATAAAATTCATAGACACACATATATACATATATCT